>NW_009931692.1:329-17062 GCF_000696875.1 Nestor notabilis | reverse complement strand
TTTTTATAATAACCCTTCCCACAGCACCATATATTTATACCTGTTACACAAGAAATTATCCAACAATAATACAAAAATAATCCCAAATTACATAAGAACATATCAGTGAATCCTCAGAGTGATTAACACGTTCTTTCAAACAGTTGTCATTTCAGTAAGTAAAACATACTAATTTCACACACACAAGCTGTAGTTGTAGGTTCTTCAGCTAGTTGTTAGCTTGATTGAAAGTAATGTGAAAAGAGCAGACATCTAACTTGCTTAGCCTGTCTTTATGAATTATAACATACTACTTTCATTGCTGTATAAATTATAAAATAAATACCAAGTAAGACCAAGAGGAAATATTTTTAATATGGCTAAAAGGTTGCACTTCCCAGTACAGGAAAGAAACAGTGCCAAATTACAGAAATCACTTAAAAAAAAAAAAAAGAAAAGAA
Organism: Nestor notabilis; assembly: GCF_000696875.1. Classification (NCBI taxonomy): domain Eukaryota; kingdom Metazoa; phylum Chordata; class Aves; order Psittaciformes; family Psittacidae; genus Nestor; species Nestor notabilis. The sequence continues at coordinate 16,622 of NW_009931692.1, read as the reverse complement.
AAAAAGAAAAAAATCAAACAGAGGGTACAAGGTAAGACTTTAAAAACAGTAGCTACTGAAACACTAAACTTAATGAGTAACTTAAAGATCAAAGGATGCCAACATTCAAATCACAAAGCTCTTCATGACTTTCATCTCTGCAATAAAGCTGCTAAACACTGACTTAAAGCTATACTGGGTTTTAGTAACATCCCTTTTACCAACACCCACCACCCAATAAAAATCCTACTGGCAGCAACAGACAGCGAAAACAGAAATACAGTTCATTAGAGAAGCACGTAGACACAGTGTGATTATTTTTAATCTGCAACTTCTTATGCTAATAACCTTTTTGTTGTCAAAATTTTGTAGGTAAAGTGGTGAAGATTAAATTTGAAGGAGAAATTAAATTACTGGGTTAACATCAAATAATAAACACCATTAAAATCACTGGGTTCAACATCTCAATAGTTAAATTAGAGTCAGAGTATTTGGCAGAATTCAAAGCAGAAGAACTACTCACAGATGAAGTACACCTGGTGAACACGTTTGCCAGTGTCAAGCCAAAAGACACTTGGAAACTATTCAGCATTGAGTATTTCCAAATACACAGTGTACTACTGTACAGTCAACAAAATTATTTTGATACTACCATGATTCTACTTTCATATTAAAAATCATATTTTTACAATTCTTATATTAGACTCCCACACGGAAAAAGAACATTGCACAGATTCTCTTGCTATTTCTGTGTCCACACCCAAAAGCACTTAAATTATGGTTTTGGTAGTATTCATATAAACATGTGGGAATAGAATCATAGAATCATAGAATAGTTAGGGTTGGAAAGGACCTTAAGATCATCTAGTTCCAACCCCCCTGCCATGAGCAGGGACACCACACACTAAACTATGTCACCCAAGGCTCTGTCCAGCCTGGCCTTAAACGCCTCCAGGGTTGGAGTATTCACAACTTCCTTGGGCAACCTATTCCAGTGCCTCACCACCCTCACTGTGAAGAACTTCTTCAAATACATACTAGCAGTAGATTTTCACCAGTTTATTTATTTTAATGCCCAGAGGAGACCAAGATGATCACGTTACATAATGCAAAGAACCTCTCCCAGTAAAAGCCACATCAAGCCACTAACTTCTTGTTGAGCTTTTACAATACTCAGTCTTAATTTAAGAAGGAATGAAATACCCATTACAGTTCCTATGTCTTCCAAAAGTTAATTACTCTCACTTAGATTTCCACTGGCATTCTTATTCTGAATGCATTTGGTTTGAGCTCTCAATGACTATCTCATTATTTCCCAAAATAAATTATCTTTGATATCAGACATCTTTCTCCTGCGTACACACCTATGGGACATGATCAAATAACCTCTTAACCTCAAACAAGTAAAAGAGGTTTATGAGAACACATTTCAGGATACAGCACATATTTTTTAGTTCTTAAATCGTCCTTGCAATTTTAAACTATACTTATAACATCTTTTTATAGTAATCTTTTTCTCAGTAGCAGCAAACAAAGAAATATTTACTCCTTAATTCTGTTTTCTATTCCCTGTTTTTGGATCCAAGTCAATATTATCAGTGCACTTTTAGTACCATCACACCAGGAACAGATGTTTAATTGATTATGTACCATTATAATTAACCGGTTTTCAGTGACACGATTTTGGAACTGTTTTCTGGAACGTGCAAGTGCAAACTACTTTCTTTGTTCTGGATATATGACAACATTCTTGGCCATGTTAAAATGAACGCTGATCTATTGAGTCCAGCTCACCAAGTGATCCCAGTTACTCTACAGAGCTGTCCCAGGCTGTAATCATTCCTCCCAACTCTATCTCCTGGGAACTTTATATTTTCCATCTGGATCACGAATAAATATACTGAACAGCAGCAAGTTATCAGGAGTCTATTTAGCTCACTGTCCTGTCTTTGACCATGGTCAAGAGCAGATATGTTAATATAAAAATTACAGCAAGAAGCTCTGCTGGTAAGCTACTTTTTATTTCTTATGAAACTCCAATAAAATAATTCGCTGCCTCCTCAGTCCTAAGCTATGGAAAACAGTGAATAACCTTCCCTATTCACTTTTAACACACCATAGATGTTTTCAGGATAAAACTCCCTCAGCTATTCATCATTCCTCACACACAAGCTTGTCCACAACTCTGGACATTTCTGTACCTTTCTTGTCCTGTTATGCCCTTTTTGACACAGAGGAATCAGAACTCTAGTGTCCAGATGTAGATGTACCACTGTGGGCTTACAAAGTGTGAACACGATGTTGTGTTGTTATTGGTGTTGACTACAGCTGAGCTGTCATTTGCACAGGCTGCATCACCTCCAGAGCATCACTCCTGAAGGTAACAAGTGTGCAGTTCAAAGTCAATCAATGCATAAGTAAAGTTAAAATTCCCTTTTCCACTTAACATTTATCAATATTGAATTTTACATTTATTTTATAGAAATCTTCATAATCACAATGAAAGAGAGGAGGAAAAGACTAGGACAGCTAATGGAGTATTCATAAGCCTAAGATAACAACTCATGCTCTCACCCTCACCCCCCATTTTTTAAGCACTGATAAACTAACATTAATAAAATAATTTCTCCAGTGATCAATGTCTTTTTCTGCAGTATAACTTCTACCACAATATAGTGCAAAACCAGACCAAAAAATACTATTTGAAGCTACTTGCAAGCTCAAAGTGAGCATCATTTCTTTTTCCACATCCTGATTCTGGGCTGGGGTACCCATCAGCATCCCACCACAACCTCTGCACCTGCAAGATAGCCTTTGACTCTGCCTCATTGTCAGCAATGGACACATTTCTCCAGACACACAGAAAGCGCTCGGCAGAGGAGATCTGTCTCTGACAATGGGACAGGATCTTCCCTGTGACTGTAAATCTTCAAACCATGTACACAGATTGACACATGGAAAGAATTTTAAGCATTTTGCTCTACTGTAAGTACCACCAATGCAGTGTAAGTATCTTATAATTCTATCTTTAATCATCTCCTCTTTCTGGATCAATCTGGCAGACATTAGGCAGCCTGAATGGTCAACAGTGGCAAAGGCTTTCCTACTAAAAGCTCAAGGAGAGGACTTTCCTGCTGGTCAGTTTCTGGAAAGTGGCTCCCATAATTAACAGTTTTAAAAAAACCAAACAAGCAAAAGAGAAACCCAAAACACAAAACCAAGCAAGCAAACAAAAAAAAAAAAAAAACAAACATACCGCAACAAAAAGCCCACCCACCCAAACAAACAAACACACAAAAAAAAAAGGCAAAACAAACTCACCACACACAAACAAAAACAAAGCCAAAAAACCTATTAAACAGAAACAGTCAACAGTTTGGCAGGAAATCAGGAAAATGGTGCAGAACAAATAAATAAAAGGAGAAAGCATAGCAGCCTGCCATAAGCCCAGAGACAGTGATGAAACACAGGTCTTAGGGCCAGCCTACAATAGATGTTCAGAGTGCATCAGCCTCATGCATGTCTCAATGTCCCACAGAGATAATATGGAGAGACTGGCTTGAGGAGGGACCATTAAAAAGAGTAACCCAGTTTAAAACAGCATTGTCAATATTTTTACCTTCCCCACCCATCAAAAAATTCAAGCTCAAAATGCGAATTTTTCCACTTTTAGTTTCCTTTATCCATTTTCTTCCAGTCTCAGATGAATACACTGGCGACCCACACTCAGTAAGTACCAAAATCTACTAAACTACTATTAGCATGTTACAAGGCTTAAAGCTGTGAACTAAAGAATACACAGAAAGACAAAACTGAAGCTTAAACTCAAGCAAAGTGGCTACCAATCAGCAGAGCCATGTTGCAGTCTTTCTGAACAAATACGCTGCCAGCACCAATACCAATCAAAATTATTTTTAACAGGCAAGATAAAAAATAGAAGGACCAATTGACAAGCAGCCTGTACCTTTTAAAGCCATTTACCTCCTCCAAAACCTCTTTTCACTGGCACACTGTTACTGCAATTTGGTAGGTTTTTCTTTCTCTCAGTCAGTTCATCTCCCTCTCTCTTTTCCACAGTGCCAGCAACTAAGCAAAGCACAAAATATTTGCCTCAAAACACAAGGAAAACTGAAGACGTATTTATTGTTCAGGAATACAGAGGGAAGCAGGAAAGTCAATCAATCTGCTATGAGAAAACCAGGCCAACCAGTGAGAAAGCTGACTTGAAGTTTTTATTTTTCATTAATCCAAAATGTTAAAGCAGAAATAGAGCTTCCTCCCCCCTTCCCCCCGCCCCCAGCCGAGACGACTAATGCATTTCCCCCCAGAGCAATTTAGTTTGGCTATTTAAAACAGTTTTATCATAGCTCTCTTTTCACAGTTAAACACAATGTTCATTACATACAAGAAAGCATACTGTTAATAGTATAAATTAATTTTACTACTTGAAATTGCATCACCTCCTTGCCTTTCAGCTTACTGACAGTGACTAATGATAGATAACAAGAGAAAAGCAGAGACAGGTTTTCCTCCATTGATGACAGAACCTGGTCCATTTTCCAGTCTTTGATGACCACGTCAGCTCTGGCTGAAACAATCTGGAAAGCATTTTGAACTCTTGAAACTCATAAATAAGCAAAAGGAGGGAGCTCCTTGCCAGCATGCAGTTGAGCTGTGGTACTTCTTGCCACAGGATGCCCTCAATGGAGGGAGCTGGCACAGGTTCTGGAGGGGCAGACTGGGCTGTGGAAAAACAAACTATTTTGGTAAATTAAATACACAGGAACTGCAGTTCTGAGTTGGGATGGAGACGAGAAGATCCTTGTGGGAAATATCACACTGCCACTCTATGCTAGGCACTTGCTTTTAAACACCTTTAAACTGGAGACATGGTACTGAGCTGCATCATGGGTATTTGGTCTGGTCCAGGACAGCTACTCGTATTTCTATTGATGGTCCAGATGGCAGGAAATGAAAAGCTGTGTGACCATAAACATTTTTAAAGTCCATGTATTATATTTTTACAGATTCCAAAACAATTCTAGTAACTGAGAGTTCATATGAAACAGCAAAGCAGCAAGTAAAAATAGACAGGAAAACCAGCTGCCCAAGTTCTTCCAAAGCTTTATTAGCTATCACAATTTCAAAAAGGAAACAACAGCCAACCAAAAAGTCTTATAGACTATGGAACCACTGGCTTTACATATAGTTCAATACCACCATTTTGACAGCTACTTTGAGAGAAAGAAAGAAAAAAACAAAAAACAAACCAACAAAAAAGCCCCAACTTGACTTCAGTCCTATTGAATAAACGATTACTTAAGGGATTTTGTTTAAAACAATCACTCTGCCTCAGCTAAAGCAGTACTCTGGAAAGCTAGCATTAAAAAATTATTTGCTCTAATCTATTCCAAACTGGGGCTTGGCATCTAATCCCTCTTCATTACCAAATAGCCTGGTAACTAAGTATTCCATTTGTAAAGTATCCATAATAACGATACCAAATAGTTGACCTGAATTCTTCAAAGGTACCTACAGAAAATAAAACTTAAACAGCATTTAATTACAGTGAGATACAAGGAACCAACTCCCTGAAAAAGACACGAAAAATATATGAAAAAATATAGAGGATGCTTTAATTTAAAGTCATTTTGTTCAATTAGCAATGCTGCTGCATTTCTTATTCAAATAAAGAGGTCATCTTAGCCAGCAATTTACTGTTTAACTGTGTAAAATTGTTATGAAGACCATTTTATGGACCAACTTGCTAATGGACTAGTTATTAAACACATGCAGAAAATAACTAATGAGAATTGTTTCAGAAAGAACAGCTTATTAGAAACAGGTTTATAATTATAATCAATAAGCATGAAGTACTTTAAAGCAGTAACTTTATTTGCTCTAAATGCAGATTAGAATTTATTACATTTATTTAGCTCTTATAGTTATTTTTGCTGCATCAATCTATATTGTTGACTCTTGAAATTGTTACTTACAACATGTAATTTTGCATAAAGGAGAAAGGAGAAACATAAACATCAGGAGGGGAAAAAAAAAATTTAAAAATCCCCCACAAAAAAAAAAACCCAAACTCAACCAAACAAAGAGCCTTATAGATGGCTCCCTGCTCACACTGGATGGACTTAGATTCTTACCCAAAGTCTCCTAACATTAAAAGAAAAAAGTATGGAACTTCCTTCCCAAGATTCCTATATGATATAGACAAGGGAAAGGGAAGATTCATTTTCTAAGCACATACAGCTACCAAACATGGAGGAAAAACTCCTCATAAAGAAAATAACTGCAGATATTATTCTCACATGCACCAATAGTTTAACAGCTACCTGAAAATCTGTTGTTTTAACTCCCACAGCTTGACCGTTTCTGAGCACCATGTAATCCAAATTCCTTTAAACAAACATGATAGCTTACTTTGAAAAGTTACCTGAAGCATAATATGGCAAAACTTTACCATTCTCCCACTACAGATTATTACCTTGCTATAAATGAGATGATGTGTGACTCCATCAGGCACTCTAAATAAGTCTAATAATGAAAATGTTGGTGCAAAATGATTCACAAAATACGTGCCCAAAACAAAAGCTTTATAATGACATTACCAACAGAGTAACGTATTGTTTTCTTCCAATGGAGAGAATGCTTTGTTTTGTGCATTTTGACTGCATCCCATATGTAGAACGATGTAAAACTGTGGCTTTTGCAAAATTTAAATGGGTTTATCAACTACTACAGCTATAACTGAGAACAGTTCATAAACTTTATCTAATTTAAGCTAGAGGTGTATGATAAATTTAAAATGTTAATACCAGCTATATCACAGGAGAAAGGAATGCAGTCCCTTAAGCTTAGACTTGCCTACATATTGAAAAGTTTAGTTTTCTGGCTCAAGAACAGCAATGAGAATAACAGCACACATTAAGATTTCATCTTTATAACTATAATTATTTGCATTATACATATTTAACAGTTTTGGAAGGACTGTTGAAATATTGCTTGAATGTTGCCACAAAGGTATAGAGAAAACTGGAAATTAAGCTGCTCCTCTTCCAGTCTGAATAATACACAATGCTAGGGATGGAAAACAAATCTGATTGATGTGACTGTTCTCTCTGATTATCAGCAACATGTTTGCTGGGTCAATATGAAATTACTGCTTGACACAACCACATTCAGACTTCTCTACTCTGCTGGCTGCAGTTTAAATGATAAACTCTGTAAGGAGGCACAGCTAGAGCTTCAGTTTTCTTGTTTGTAACTTGTGCAATAGGATCAGCTCCATATGCCTGGCCCTAATTCCAGGCACCACTGAACTCCAGGACTTAATTCAGATCTCTCTGAGGACCCATATCCTCATCCATTTCAGTTCCATTTGGTAAGTTCAGAAGACACAGATAAAATGAGTCAAGGATCAAAGGTGATGAGGGAAGATGTAATGGACGGTTTCAGAAAAGGAAAAGAACTTAAAAGTCATGTAACACTAAAGAAGTAGTGGAGACCATGAGCTGAAAGCAGAAGCTGCAGCATGCAGCAGTGGAAGTGCAAAGGCTGGCAGAGAAGCGGAGCATGCCAAGGACCAAGAGCAAGGAGGTAAGGTTTTTCCTTTTTTAGAAATGCATTTGCCGTAAATTGTGCAATACGTGCAAGGAGTGAACAAAAATAAGATGCAGATAAGAAGAAAAAAGGGGGAGTAACAACAATAAATAAAATAATAATAATAATAATAATGAAAGTGCAGAATGAAAAGGTTCCAGAAATAATGGCAGATGGGTCCAAGCACAGAGGATGACCCACAAAAGGCGTAAGAGAACGCAGCATTTTTCTTAACACGCGAAGCTCCCCTGATAAGACATGTTAAATTGTCATAATTCCACTACTTAGGAGTGCTGGTAAATTGGATTCCTCAAAATTGGTAATAACTTTGTTTTTCTTCTCCCTCTATCCTAAATACTGATAGGTTTCCTGCTGCATCAGTTTGTTAGCTCATTCCATTGAAGGAATCTTTCCTAATGTTTCAGCATACTTCTGAAATTTCTGTAAAACCTACTGTATTAATGAAGTTGCTCACAGACAGGTTATGCTCTTCTTTCCACCCCTCTGCTCTCAAAGAAATCAATACCATGCACATTAATTTTTAATGCAGCTATCAAAATAGTTGTTGCCAGGGAAATACTGATATATAGTAATTTTAAGTGCACAATTCCTTCATTAAATCTATGCTTTTCTCCACATTTTGCAGGCCTGATTTGGTTACTACTAGTTTTAACTTTATTTTCCATTGTATGGTGTAGTTTGTTCTTTTCTCAAGTTACAGTAGACATAAGACCTTTACTCTCCCAATTTCTACTTTTGTCTATAAAACATGCACTCTCTGGGACAGTCAATTCCATAACAAAGAGAATGGTTTTATGGGAAGACATCCTTTTGATTGATATTAGAAGGAAAAAACCACAGTAATACTTCGATAAACAAGGAGAATCATAAATGTCCATAATTTGGAATTTGGAGGCCTTGACTTCTCAGGTTACATGAAAACCATAATGATACCTTAATAACATAGAAAATCCATTGAACTTCATTTTGTTTTATACAAAGTCTACAGTATATATGCTGAAAATGCATGCCAGTGCCTTTATACCTTCAAGAGTTTTGATAAATAGCCATTTCAGAAAAAAGCTACTCACCAAAGGAAAGTTTAAAACATAAGTTTAAAAGAATTTGCTTACTTATGCATAGCTATCAGCAATTTCTATACGATCTAGGAATAAAACACAGGTTTTTGCAAAGATTTATAGGTCTATAAGCATGATACCCAGAAACCACTGTGTGCTTATTGTATTGACACAACGGTTTATACATTTGACATACTGCTGTTCAGATAAGATTATATTCAACTAAGTACAGAAAAGAAACTGTCAACAAGTCTGTAAGACTACGATAGAAACTGCAAAAGCACAGTTTTTGTATGACTAACCATACCTTCAGAGTACTCCCAAATCAGTCCCAGGCATGAAAACACAGTTGGAACTTATTTTATGAGAAGTGTGAGGAATAGCATGTTACCACAAAAACAGTAATCAAGCCTGAACTGTGTTGCCTTTACTACATAATTGCCAAACAAGATGGAAGAAAGCCATTAATATTATAAATAATACAGAGTTTTTAGCCAAATTGTATTTGAGAATTCTAGAACTAGACAGCAAACTTGTGACTGCTCAAAGTTAATCACAGTTGATTAGAGAAACCCATACCCAACCTTTTCATGTTTTGCACACTTTTACTGCTGTGAGGGTTTTGTTATTCTATCAAGAAGATGGAAAGGGAGGAAGCCTACAAATGGACAGGCAATTTTTCCTCAAAAATCTAAATCAAATTTTATAAAGAGCGATTCTTGAAAACACAAACAAATATTATTAAGAATAAAAAACAAGTTGGCACAAACCTCTGGCTCTCAGATATGCACAAAGGAAGTATGCAACCTTCATATATATGAATGTACATTTCCTACTGGCTGTTAGAGCAGAACCTTTGCCTCAATAAAGATACTCCACCCTTTAACTTTCAGGTTTATGCCAGCTCTGTATTATAAAAACAAGACAACAGTCAGCAGTGAGGAAAGTAGAGATGGATTATCTGAAACATGACTGCATCCAACAGCTGCACAATTTGTGATGACAGAGGGTCCAAAATAGGGAGAAACTTTGCACAAGAAAGCAGTGTTACTCCACCCATTTCTGACCAGAAGGTTTTGGGGGTCTATGTCAATGGCAAAAGAATAAATGGGCTTCCAGGGTCACAGGGGTTAATATAACCCTGTTCTTGTACACCATCAAAAAAATAAGTAAGATCTGTGACTTTAAACCTCTGAAGATAGAGAAAAAGGAGAATGTATGTAGTATTAAACCTTTAGAGCTTCATTTTAATAACGTTCTTCAGGCCCTTTCCTTTTGGCTATTCAGACGTGTTTTATGAGAGCCCTTTCCCCTCCTTCACCTCTCTCCCAACCACTCCATCACTCGCCCTCTTCACCTCACATCTTATAATGCTACCAGGATGTTTAGAAAGGGACAAGGAAAGAAAAATGTATTTTGAGAAAATGTTTCAGTGTGCCTTCTGGGAAAAGAAAAAAAAAAAAAAAAAAAAGGAAGAGCTACATTTTCAAATCTTTAAGGAACAGTCCATTTTAAGAGCTGACAGTACGTTGGTCCTAAGGGGCAGCAACTCATGCAACTTCCTACAAAAGCAAATTCCACATATATAAATCACCTTCTCCCTGGACCCTACCCCACTGCAATAGATGAAAATACCTATACTTCAGAACCAAATTTCTGTTTCAAATATATTCTGATAAGAAATTAGATAGGTTCTATGAATATTACACCAAGCTACAAAGAAAAAAAAGAGCCAGTGACATATACTAAATCTCTTCCTGTTTAAGGCAAACAAGGTCAATAGCTAACCAGCTGATAAATTATACCATATTATAAAACCCAAACTTCATTTAAGACTTCTTAATAGATAGCAGATACACACTTAGATGATAAAACTCACTTTCCACATGCATTACTATCCTCCTGTCTATCCTAACCAGTTTATTTGTACCTCTGGAATGAAACCAAGTATAAGATCACAATACTGCAAATTTCCTAGTATGCAGCAATAAAAACCACTTGCTTTCTACATAAAATTACTAAGTTAATTAAATGTTCGATACTGTAAAATCATTTTAGCTGCTTCTAAAATTATCATCTCATTGTCTTACACAAAATACCTTCCTCAAAGCAAGTTACACTGAGGACTTAAAAGCACCAGAGGGATACATGGCACTGCTTTAACTTATGACATTTCCAGATTAATAATAATAATTAAAAAAAAAAAGACAGAAACTTCAGAACACAAAGAGTTCTATTTTCCTTAACAGATTTTTTTTTTTACTCTCCTCTCCTGTTAAAATTCCAGCAAATGCATCTGTTTCATTCAAACACAATCATAGAATCATAGAATAGTTAGGGTTGGAAAGGACCTTAAGATCGTCTAGTTCCAACCCCCCTGCCATAAGCAGGGACGCCACACACTAAACTATGTCGCCCAAGGCTCTGTCCAGCCTGGCCTTGAACATCTCCAGGGTTGGAGCATTCACAACTTCCTTGGGCAAACTATTCCAGTGCCTCACCAAATCATGATTTGGAAGTGGTCATTATACATGCTGCTATTGACAATTAGACAAGGGCCTTCCAAGTTTTAGGTATATTTTGTGTCATTTTGCTTCGGTTAGGAGTTTCTTTCACAACGACTGGCATTTCGGGGGGAAAAAAAAAAATAAAGCATGTATAAATATGTATACACACATAAATAATGGAGCAGGAAACCTGGTTTTATTCTTTTTTTCTGCCACTTTGAGTGAAAACAGGAAGCTAACCAAGGTGAAAATATTTGCGAAAACCTTTATAATGAGAATTAATCTTTAGTAGCATTGCTAATTTGTAAAAAAAAGCATTATGTTGTAAAGAAAAGCATTATGTGAGATCTCTCATCAATAAAGAAATATATGTGAGTTTTTAGATGGGAAACTACTGAATAATACTTCTTGATCATCCTTTCCTCAATTCTTGCTTTGTTTGCTTTGGCTAGCTTAAACTCTAAGCTCTTTGGGACATAAAGAACATTTTTTGTGATCTATTTCTACAGCAAGATGTTATATTAAATAAACCACATTGATACATTCTAAACTGAATATAGGAGTGTAAAAGACAAGACTGGACATGAAACTAATACAGTAATATAATCACTTTGAATAAGTTCCAGTAGACATGACATAAATAAATGTGACATAAAAGTAACTTTGGGACAGAGAAAAGCGGGGCAATGCTGCTTTCAGAAGACTACTTACCATTCGTAAAGTGCTTTGAAGATGAAAACCCCTACATACGTATTATGGCTATGGATTACCACTGGAGTGGTGTAGCCTCACTCGGAAACTGAGAATCTTAGGAATTTGAGAGAACCTCTGATTCAAAGTTAGAAGAAATGCACAAATGAAGAGTCCTGTATGATACGGAATTGCTACCACACTACTTTAAATCCTCTTCATTTCTATCATGAAATAGGGTAAAATTCTAAAGAATAATAACCTTCAGGACTTCCTTTTGAATTGGGGGGGGGGGAAGTGATGCTACTATCAGAAACTGATGGCATTTGTGAGTTGAAAGTATATTCTGCCCACTGACATCAAGATGTGTATTGAACTAAGAACTTCTTTAACCCCACTTGACAGAAACAAAAAGTACAGAAATAAACTGTCCAGTTTACTTGAAATAATTAGATTCTCAGAAGAACATCTAATATGCTAATTTCTGAAATTTGAATCTGAAGGACTTCCACCTTGGAAAAAGCAACAGAACAATTTTTACTGTCATATTCCATATAGCTCAAATTTTAACAAGTGAGTCAGAAGTTTAACAACTAAAATTTCTGTTAGCATAGAAGAGAAAGAAAATTGCAAATAATCTTTTTCTCTAGAGTTACACATTAACAATCAAATCAAACAACTGGTAAAAAACCATAAACAAAAAAAAAAATAAACGAAAGAAAGTTAAATACTGATTCAATATAAGAATTCCCAAGAATTCAGCCATAAAGTCTAAACTGAGAAAACTGTATTATCCTGAAGGGATATGTCTCCTCCTTGTTGGGTCTACATTTCCACGCCTACTAAGAGTGAACTGGGGAGAGCAGATCTCATAAGTTAGTGATTCAATAGCTGTACTCTTCATTGGGTAAAAAAAATAAAGAGTAACTCCCTTACTCCACCCTTGCTCCAATACCCAATACACAAGGCACAGAAATACATGTTGCAAATCAGTAAGGACTAGAATTTGTTTTACAGGATACATGCAAACACTTACTGAAGTTACAGCGAGGTTTTTTATTCTGGTCTACATCAAGCATTTGAATCCCATTCCCAAAGCAGCAAAATAAAAGGCAGTGAAAGAGGAGTCCAGAAAAGGGGATTTTGTGGGTTTTGGTATTTTAACATAAAGAGGAGGGGATAGCTGCTTTATTAGCTTATATTTTGATTTTATTTCTAGTATGATTGTTTATTATTGGGAGACAGTACCAAAAAGCTCTTGTGTTCATGAGATTCCAAAGAAAACTTCCCCACCTCGTAAACTGGAAATAATTGGTCCAAACTTGTCAAGAATGAGCAGTTCTTCAGTGACTTCATGCTAGTTTGTAGTCACTGTGTGTGACTGTGTCAGAAGTATTTTCAATAGCAATACTTTTACTAGATATACGCCATAAAAGAGCCGAAAGTGGCAAAGTCAGCCAAGGTCCATGGTCACTTAGGTGAAAAAAGAAACATTAAACTAACAAATCATAACTTCTTAAATTTGCTGATAAGCAACATTAGCCAGCATGCAAATGAAATGTTACACATCCACAGCTTCATCTCTTAATGGCTTAAGAGATACAGCAGAGGCAATTCCTCTGTCATCTCTGCAGAACAGTTACAGGATTTGGCTTCGATCTTCCCTTCCAACAGAAAATAGCACTAGAGAAGCAGCATCCCTATATATTAAGTATATATATGAGAAGATTAATTAATCTGCCCAAAACCTCACAAACTGTTTGTTACATTGTTTCATTACAGCGTTACTGCATCTGAATTCCTTTATTCACCTCTACATTTCTTAATCGTTAAAGCAATCCAAAAGGTTATGTTCCATATGTTAAAACTCTCTTTCTCTCTATAGGCCCATAAAACCGAATGGAAGCAGGCAGTGTCTACTAGAATATTCTCTTTTGCCCAAGTCTTCCATGCAGCTACAAAAACAAATGTAAGAGCACTAGTGTTTGAATTTATCATTATTTTCTGCAGCTGGCCAAATCTCACAAGTGTAATTTAATTCATCAGAAACAGTTTCTCCTTGACAATCTCTGACATGTTCAATCAAAGTCATCTGTATATTCCAGCTACTGAAAAATCTTACCTCCCTAACACAGATTTTAAACTTTTTTCCTTTTTTCCTTCAAGATTTAGCCTTAAATTTATTTATTGAGAAAGAAAAAAACTGAGAAGACAGACTGTAAGAGAGAAGGGATAAGTTTAGGTGATACATGGTACTATACTCATCCATGCGAAATACAACAGCAAGCAATGATTTGTAATGTTTTAGATCAACTAAGGACAGCTAATCAGCTCTCAGGTCAATGGCTATTTATAATTAAAGTTAAAAAAAAACAAAAACCAAACTACCACAGTATCTTTCTGAGTATGAGCAAACATTACCTGAAATGCACACATTGAGGGTGATACTATCAAGTTTACTACTGATGCCTTAAATCATATGTATAAGTGAGCAAATCCTCCCACCTACCACTTCGAATAGACCACCTCCCCCATTCATCTTTTCCCACTCCTGTTTCCAATTCAACTTCTTTTCATTACACTGAATATGTACTTCTGTTGATCTTATGCTCAGCTGGATTCATCTACTAGTGCTTAGCTCGTTAAAAGTTTAAGAAAAAAAAGTCTAAATAAGACTCTGTAAATCAATGCTGAAGAAGAAAAACCTTCGCAGACATGCTGAGCGTGAGTTTCTACAGCTCTTTAAGCAACAGGAAAAAACAGTTGCTGCCTGCCCTAGATGTTGACATTCTTTATTTCTGGTGGAGTACAAACCTTAACTATATAGCCAGTTATATAAACTACAGAAGTAGCAGTGAACTCATCACCTAGGTCAAAACTTATGTTGATGTAATAATTTTATTCTAAACCAGCCTATTAAAATTTAGCAGGAAGTGTAGCTTTTCTATCTTGTGTACTAACAAGCAAAAGTTCCCCAAATGAATAATCTGCATACAGCTAATCAGCGTCCGGTCACTCAGCAGTTACAGCTAAAACTGAACCAAAGCCTACGCAGCACAACTGTACATTTACAAGCACAAGCTCCCCAGATGTTATAAATTACTATCTTTACCACTTGTCTCCCAAAAGTGTTGACTTAAAGAAAAAGCAGTGAACAGTGGAGATTTGGAATTGTCAACAGAACTAAATTCAGCAGTAAAAGATCTGTTGATGTGTGCATGATGTAAAGGGTAAATGTCACAGAGCTATTACCGCTTGGTTCCATTAACAGGGCCATTACTTTCACCTATACTTGATGATACAGTTGGAAAAAGTTCTACTACTTTACTTACAATACACACCATTTATTCAAGTTTAGCCATAACCTATTTCCAAGTCTCCTGGGGAGATAAAAAAAAAAAAAAAGAAGAAAAAGGCAAAACACCAAACTGTGAGTCATTTTCAATTACCAGAAAACTCAGAACAATATTGGCGATTTAGTAATTTAAGTGTTTGCACACAAACTCTGGTTAAAAAAAAAAAAAAAAAAAAAGAAGAAAAAGGCAAAACACCAAACTGTGAGTCATTTTCAATTACCAGAAAACTCAGAACAATATTGGCGATTTAGTAATTTAAGTGTTTGCACACAAACTCTGGTTAAAAAAAAAAAAAAAAAAAAAGAAGAAAAAGGCAAAACACCAAACTGTGAGTCATTTTCAATTACCAGAAAACTCAGAACAATATTGGCGATTTAGTAATTTAAGTGTTTGCACACAAACTCTGGTTAAAAAAAAAAAAAAAAAAAAAGAAGAAAAAGGCAAAACACCAAACTGTGAGTCATTTTCAATTACCAGAAAACTCAGAACAATATTGGCGATTTAGTAATTTAAGTGTTTGCACACAAACTCTGGTTAAAAAAAAAAAAAAAAAAAAAGAAGAAAAAGGCAAAACACCAAACTGTGAGTCATTTTCAATTACCAGAAAACTCAGAACAATATTGGCGATTTAGTAATTTAAGTGTTTGCACACAAACTCTGGTTAAAAAAAAAAAAAAAAAAAAAGAAGAAAAAGGCAAAACACCAAACTGTGAGTCATTTTCAATTACCAGAAAACTCAGAACAATATTGGCGATTTAGTAATTTAAGTGTTTGCACACAAACTCTGGTTAAAAAAAAAAAAAAAAAAAAAGACATCAAATTCCAAACTTTATTTAGAGGAGACAACAGAGAAGGGGGAAACCAGAATCAGACAGCACTCCAGAAGCCAGTTTACCATTATCGATACCATACATTTATTGCCCGGATAGTTTGAGCCCATCCCGTCGCCGTCAGAAAGGTGCACCAGCGAGCTCCATCAGTTCTGCTAGCACTGACATTTTCCAAATCACCACACACAGCCGCATGCAATTTACATCGGGGTAAGCCCAGCTTCCCCTGCTCGACCAAAAC
>NW_009931692.1:0-258 GCF_000696875.1 Nestor notabilis | reverse complement strand
GTTAGAATCTGAGCGGAGAGTTTCTGCCTGCTCCTGCAGCCGCGCCGTGGGATCCCCGTCCTTCCCCGCACCCCTCTCCCCTAGGCGCCCCGCAACATCTCCTCCCGCGGGGAGGTCCCGGGGCCAGGTGCGCACTGCCCCGCGGGCTGTACTCACAGGGACACGGTGCGGTTGGGCAACACGGCGGGCTGCAAAGTTTCCACCAAGTCTCCGCCGCTGCAGACCACTTTGATGCGGAGGGCCGGGCGGCCGGGCCCC
>NW_009931691.1:10422-18442 GCF_000696875.1 Nestor notabilis | reverse complement strand
GCGGGGTCCCGGGGGCTGGGGGTGCCTTAGTCCCGAGAGGTTTCAGGGGGGGAGATGCTTTGTTTGGGTCCCCTCTTCGCGGAGGCTCCAGCCCCGCTCTGAAGCGTTACCGGGTTAATTCACGCGTGGAGAAGAGCGCGGTGCGGGTGAGCCCTCCCGCCGCACGCTCTGAGCGGCGCTTCCTCACAGCGGCTCCTCCCGCACAGCGCTCAACGTCGCCGCTTCTGTTTCCTGTCGGGCAGCGCCGGGCCGCGCTCCCAGCACCTTTACCTGCGTCTGCCCCTCGCAGCCCAGTTCTTGGCTGGGGCAGAATCACTCTCTGGCAGTGGCTGCGGGGCCGGGCTGGTTCCTGCACACCAGCAAAGGTGTCTTTTTGGAGAACAGGCCGAACTTGTTTCTCTGACTTAAAAAAGCAATTTCCCAAGCGTTTAATAAATCAGTTGACTGGTTGGAAGGAAGAACTCACTGACTGCGCAGTGACATGATTTCTGTTGTTCACTTGCTGCTGTGAGCTGCCTCTTGCTGCTCTGCCTTGATGGCTGCTTTATCTCACTTGATCAATAAGTATCGATCACCCTGGCTGTACCTGGCTGCCTTTGTGTCATCTTGGAATGCCTGATACCTGCCCTGAACACTTCAGTTACTGTGCTCTTTGTGCTGAGATTTATTACTGAGATTTTTCTTGGGCTTTAAGTCTCTATTTCTCAGATCTGTCTTGACATCTTTACCAGAGCTGTTTGAACTGGTCACCTGTGAGTGTTCTTGCAGAGATGAATGGATTTGACTTGTATTTTGGTATTTCCACATGTAGTAGCTGCGTTACTTCTGTATCTTCCTAGAGTGTAGATCCTGAACAGATAGGTACAGTACCCTGGATTTCAGTGCATCCCGATCCTGCTTTGTCTTTAAGGTTCTTTAACAGTTATTGGGGTCTGGCAGATCTTACTGGGATGTAAAACTGTGGCTGCCTGTGGCCGACTTCCTTCCACCCTGATGGGAGTCTAGAATAGATGCAGGTGAAAGGGAAGGGCCATGGTTTCAGCTGCCCTGTGAGACCTCAGTCCCTGTGTCAGGGGACAGGAGCTTGTGCTCTGCGCTGGCTCGGCAGTGGAGGAGGCCCCTGGCAGGGGACAGGAGGTAACAGCAAACCTGTGAGGGTCTGTCACATCCCTCCTTGTCATGCTGGAGCCAGCGGTGCGGTTCTTGTTTGCTTCCACGTTGTTCCCTCTTGATGCTTGTGTCTGAAGTATCCCGTGTGCTGTATGATGTGAGCTGGGATTGTTCTGTGCTTCTGTTCACTTCTTTGGAACCTTGTGCTTGGATCTGAAACCCACTGACATTTCCTAATTCTCAGTTTTCAGGGGTGCTCATATCGAATATGGATGTGTCTGCAGAAGACATCCTCACTGACGATCTTAGAGTACTTGGATGTAGGTGTTGAGAGAGACTTCCTTTTATTCAGAAGCAGCATGTACTAAGGAGTTGTTATTCTGCTCCACAAAGTGACAATATCGGTGTCTTGAGGGTGGTTTTCATTGCAGGGTTTTTCCTCAGACAACGGGTTTCTTTTTCGTCATATGCTGCCATGATGATAAAAACTTGCCCATCACTTGCTTGATGTTTCCCTCCACCACGTGCTACAAGGACAGTTACTGTGAATCGTGTCCTCAGAGATGTTTTCTTTAAGTGTCTTGATTCAGTAGAGGCTCTTCGAACAGTTTATTATGGGATGTACCTTTTTGTAGGCATTGGTCTGTGGATTCTTGTGCCTCTCTAGACTTCAAGTGACATGAAGCACTTGCTCAAGGTTTCACTGGAGCTTAAAAGCCACCTCATGTAGAACTTCCACCTCTTTTCTTTTGAGCTGTTGTCCAGGTGTTTCCAAATAAAATGTATTCCTTGGCATGTGTGCGAGCAGGAGGACAGGGACACAAACCTGAACACATCTCTTTTGTTGTGCTCTCTGCATATGCTCACAGATGCTGATCTGCAGAAGCAGAGCGAGCGCCTCCAGCTCTTTATTTGGGTCATCACTTAAAAGATAAACATAAGGCTGTGTGGGAAGGTGCCATCCTGCTGTATTTCAGGGCTTGAAGTTTGTGAAGACTGTGCTACCTCTGTGCTACACAACAGTGGTGTTCAGCCGGTGAATTTTCTTCCTAAAAAGACAGAGATGAGTCCTGGCAGGTTCTTGCAGAACCTGTAGGGTAGTTCTGCAGTTGAGATGCTGCGTGACGTACCATGAAGCAGGGATCCTAACACCACTGGTGCCCAGCTCTGCTACAGAGCTGCTCAAGCTCAAAGAAGTGGGGTAAGATGGGCCAAAAGCCCGACCAGCAGGGCTTGGACGTTGCAGTTGGAAAACCCGGGTGGTAAATCTGAGCCTGCCTTGGGCGTTATGCACTGGTAGGAGACCACCAGCATACAGGGGCCTGGATTCACTTCTCAGCATCTTTGTTTCAGGAGGGCTTGGGTTCTGTCCTGTCTGTACAAAGGGGCATTAGCTGGGGTAGAGCTGGTGCCAGGCGCTGTGTGGGGCGAGTTGCTGCCCACCTGCTTTTTCCTTCTGCCTTGGGTGATACACATGAGCAGAATAGCGTCCACAAGAGAGGGTTTCACTTCAGAGCATCCTCAGGCCTCACTTGTACAACCCTTGCCTGAATCTAATCCTTAAGGGTTTCTTCGTTCAAAGCTTCTCTGCAGGCTCCATCAGGAGGCAGGGATGCTTCTGCTGTTGTCAGCGAGGTAGCTTAAGGCGTTCCTTGGCCAGTTAGTCTGAAATGTGGTGTCTTGAGTTGTGTTGCACCACTTAGACCATGCTGCCTGCTCAAGTCCCCTGTGTAGTTCAGATTTCTGCTGCAGATTTCCTTCGTGATGAGGAAGGTGGGTGACTTCTTACCAGGTTCAGTAATTTCATAGTAAGTTTCTTTAGCCAAGAGAACTTAGGAGTCATAACGAGGGGACCCAGGTAGGTGTCTGATATTACTTTATTAATGTATTACAGTCTTTTTCTGATGTGGAACTGCTGGAATGCAAACACCTAGTTAGAAGGAACTGAAGAGGCCTGTGGTAGGCTTCTGTCAGATTTCACAGAGCTATGAAGAGACCTAAGGCCAGAATTGCAGCAGTGGATGAGTGTGATCATCTTGAATTATACGTAGGTAAATGTCAAGGCCAGAAACACGTGGTTGATCCTGACGTGCCTTTCAGGAGGCTGAGAACGTTGCCCCCAGGCAGATGAACTGCTTCTTGCAGTCTGAAGAAGGCACTTGCAGAGGTCAGCATCCGCGCCTGCTCAGGCCTGTGTTCCCTGGCTGCTTTTCCAGCTGATGGTAGGACTGGCTGGAATTGTTCTCTAGAGGTTTCCATGGCTTCCTGCCGGCTGTAGTTGCTCTTGAAGATGAGCTGGTTACTACGATGGAGCCTGCCTGAGCAGATACCACAGTTTCCTCCCCGTTGTATCTTTACTACCACGTGCTTGATCAGGCCGTGATTCTTTTTCTTCATCTTATCCTAAACAGTGTGTAACCTGATTAGCCAGAGAGAAGTGTTGTCCCTGCTTTAGGGATAGCAGAGCAGGGGTTAGCAGTGGTCTGAGGGCACCCATCCCTGTCAGGTGTCATTCGACATTGGCTGGGACTGGAAGCACCACTGACAAGGTACTAGCAAACCTGGTTATGAAATAATCATTGCACCTATTCTGCAGTTCCCTGCCAAAAAAAAAAGGGGGGAGGGGGAGGTGAAAAGGTGCCTAAGAAAGGAAAGTAAATGGTTTTGCACCTCACTCCAGAAAACAAGTTTATTTGCCCCTAAAACCCCCTCTAGACTTAGCTGCAGAAACATGAGAGCATGACTGTATCTAGGAGTGCTGTAAAACTCTTCTAACATTGAGGGTTTCTTTTTCCCCTTAAAGGAAGATGTAGATTCTTTTATGAAACAGCCTGGAAATGAGACAGCAGATGTAGTTCTTAAGAAGTTGGATGAGCAGTATCAGAAGTATAAATTTTTGGAACTTAATCTTGCTCAAAAGAAAAGGAGGTAAGTCATCATTTTTGCAGACTTGGGAAATGTTTAGCATAGTTTTATTGTTTTAAATAAGTCTATATTAAAATATCCCAGGAAGTAAAAAGTGTTACGTTAGGAGAGCTAATATTCGCAGTGCCTCAAGGGAAGCCCAGCTTTTTTCTTTGCTCTTCCTGAGAATTACATGCAAAAGAACTTACACTACTGTCAAATTGGTTCTTAGCCTTTAAGGCCAAACAGTACTGCTGCAGCTCTAAATGTGGGCACCCGGGGTAAATAAGAATAGAGTTTGTCAAATGATGACTGTAACGAGCCTGTCACCTCATCTCTCTTCCGTAGCTTCAGTCTTGATCTGAAGCCAGGCAAGAAGCAGATTTCTAAAATCAAAGCTTGATGCAATATTTTAATGTATATTAAAGTTCACTCATGGACAAACATCACTCCTGATTTCCACCTGGAGGCCTTGCCTTTGGCAGCTGCTGTTGTCTGAGCCCGCTGCACTGCTACAGGGGCTGTCAAGGAGGGGTCTTTTATCTGTATTTCTGCTGAGGTTTCCCTCCTCTCTGGGAAGATTATAAATAAGCAAACATGTAGTATTTCAGCAAAGAGGTACCTGTTCCTGTCAATACATGTGTTCCAGTTTGAAAGCAGTATGTATTGCTCTGCTTCAGATAAGCATTGATCCTCAGAGTGCTGGAGCTGAGGTGCCTTCACATGCCATAGCTTTGGAAGCCTGGAAGGCTGTTAAGAGTTTTGAGTTTGAAAGAGGAGGTTGGATTGTGTAATAAAACTGATCACTTGTTTAGGAAACTTTGTGTCTCTGTGAAATAATAAATGACTGTTGTTAATTCACAGGCTAAAAAGTCAGATTCCTGAAATTAAACAGACATTAGAAATTTTAAAACACATGCAGAAGAAAAAGGTAAACTATTTTGAATATCTATGAGTATGAGAAAAGCTAACTACGTTTCCACCCTAACAGAACACATTGCAAGAAATGTTTTGGAGAGCACACTTAATATGCCTTTATAAATAACAGAATTGTTTTTAAAGGTATGTAGTACTTTTTGAAAGCTAGTTCAAAACTGTTTGTAATGAAACTGTTAACGGTGTATAGACTGCAGCTAAGCTTTGACTTCATCCCTGTTATTTATATAGATTTCTGTATTGCTTTTAAATAGATCTTTTTAAAATGCTTTATTCTTGGAGCTCTGCCTTTAATGTTGAAGTACAATTACATAGAGTTCCACCACAGTTAGTACTGTAGCAATGGCAAAAAGCAGAAAAGTGTGCTCTTTACTGTAAGTTTTATGTCTTTGACATAAGTTTCCAGTGAAAAATAGCAAATTTAAGTTTTATCATTTGTCTTAAGGACTCCACAAATCCAATGGAAACCAGATTTTTATTGGCAGATAATCTCTACTGCAAAGCTTCAGTTCCTCCTACAGATAAAGTTTGTTTGTGGTTGGGGGTAAGTAAAACGGAACTTTCTCTGAAACTGTTTAAATTACTTACAAAAGGCTTATAGAAGACAGTGTTTGTTGCTGTCTCACCTGTACTGCTAGTGGCTATGGGCATAGTTTTGTTCATGTGTGCACAGTGGAGCTGCCCCTGTCAGCAGGGCAGATCTAACAGCACGTTAGCAAAGGTTTCTTGTTTGATTTATTTGGTGCCTGAACAGCAAATACTTCAGAGTTGTAATTTTGCTGGATTGCTCTGTCCAAAAAGCACATTGGTGTACATTTTCCTTACCTCTTCTATCACTTTGTGGTTCAAATTAACCATCCAGCGTTGCTTGGGGTGGGAATGTGTCCAGCAAAATAACTCCAGTTTGGCAACCAGCTTCTCATCTTCTCTGCATTATTGGTATTTAGCATCTTGCTTTCCCTTTTCATGTATGTTTTTAGGGAAAGGTGGGATTTCTGTTAGTCACAGGTACCTGCCAGCATTTAGAGTGCTAGAGACCAGTGGGATCAGAGCTCAAAACACGGATTTCTAAGTATTTAAGTGACACCAGGTTGGGATATTTTGTATTCAAGGACTTCCTGTATGTGGAGACCACCTGTGAATGTTTATTTTGATACTTCTAAATCTGGGATGTTCCCAAATCCCTGTGTTGGCTGCCAAACCAAACCACTTGGTTACAATAGGCACGTTGTTGACCCGTGCACCATCTGGGCTGATTGGGCAGTTACTCCCAGCCTCTCCCACTTCTTCTCTATCATAAAGAGGGATTTGTCTGACACCTCTTGCTTTTAGGAGACTGTCTTCAGAATTGACAAACATTGACTTTCATGGAGCATCCCAGGTTTATTCTGTAGCAGAGTATCAGAGGAAGTTCATCCTGTTGATGGTTAGTACAGAAAAGCTGTAATGAAATGCCACAAGCAGTATTATATTTAGGTGTTCTTGGCCTTCTGCCTTTATCTCCTTGTTGCTTACAGTCTGCATGTTGGGCTCTGTGCATTACTATTTTTGGGGAAACTCTCGTGGTTATTTCAGGAGAAGAATGGCTGATTCCCTCTTGCAGCTCTGTGCAGTATCTCTGGGATCATGTCTAGTTAGTAGTACATGGATGCTCAATGCACAGTTCTCAGATGGGACAAAGCTTCACTGGGGCATCTTCACTTGATACTGCTCTTTTATCTCTTCATGTGGCAGCTTCTTACTGACCCAAAGATTCGTAGGTCAAAAGCCTCCACGGTAAAGAAAAGGGCTCTTAACACAAGTTGTATCTTGAGATGCCTGTAATACTTCCTGTTAATGAGCAAGCAGTGCCCTGAGGCTCTTTGTCAGTGTTCCACACAGAGATAGATCCCCAGGTTAATCTTGAATGGAACAACAATTGTTTCTAGGGTCGTGTGGCTCTTGAAAGGTGCTTCTAAGAAATGTGAAGTCTCTCTCTTTTCAAATATGGTGGAGATGCTGACACCTGAAAGGCTGAATGCAGTCCACGGGGAGAGAAGTCCCTTATTGCTTAGTTATAGAACAAGAACCCTTTTTAAGTCACTAGAGGGATTTATTACAGTTAATCCATTGGTGGAGGCCTTGCGTGGATTCTGGCATTGCTCGTCCCAAATCTTGTTGCCTTGACCTGTCAGGACAGCCTTCTGTTAATGTGAGAAGTTACAAACAACAGCCTGCAATAAGCCTGCTGCAGCTTCTTCCTTACAATGCAAGAGTAACAGCTTTTACCCATCTTTCTTGTTTTAGGCCAATGTGATGCTTGAATATGATATTGATGAAGCTCAGGCTCTGTTAGAAAAGAATTTGTCAACAGCCACAAGAAACCTTGATCTTCTAGAGGAAGACCTGGATTTTCTTAGAGATCAGTTCACCACTACAGAAGTCAGTATCCTTTTCTTTGTTGGCGGGGGAAGAGGTGCATGTGAGAGCTAACACACGGGTAAGTACCAGTTCCCTGATGTGTTTTTGTCTGAGACTGGCTGCCCTTAAGGTTCGGTAGCACTCCAGGAGCTTCACCTTTTCTAGCAGTAAAGGGGACATTCTGTTTGCAGTGCTGAGGCTACAGATGTAGCAAGGCTTGTGTTCGTGGTTGGCTCACTGCGGTGGCTGCAGGCGGGGAGCGATTGGAAGCATGGATCGCTGTGGATTGATGGCCGTGTGGCCATTTCACAGTGACCCTTCCTCTCTAAAGCTTGTTGCTCTTTGATCTGTTGCTCATCACACCCGATTCAACTGCCATGTCCGTGTTCTCCAAGCAACACAAGCCCTGCTGCAGCAAGCTTGGTGCTAGCTTAGGCATTGCTTAACTTGGGGTTTATGTCTTTGTACTACCATGAATCACCTCCGGGGTGGTTGTTTTCATACTTTCTACTTAAGAACTGTTCCACTGATGAGGGCAGCCCTCAGCTGAAGCATCAGATGTAGTAAACAAAGGCACAACTACTTGGTTTTCAGGTTGATACTTAAGCTGTTTTGGTGCTGCAGGAAGTTATGGGTGCCTGAAATAGGCAAACAGCTGATACGGGCAGGG
>NW_009931691.1:1639-10391 GCF_000696875.1 Nestor notabilis | reverse complement strand
GAAAGAGTGGCTGTGAGTAAAACTGAAGGTGTGTTTCTCTGGAGTATCTTTTCGGAGGTTTTTAAGTAAATGGTATAAATGCTGCAGTTATTAATAGTTACTAGTATTCCTGTGTGTTAAGACTTTGTACCAAGCCAGTTCTTTCATTAAATGGTTTCTCTATTGACAGTTGCAAGTCACTGAAGTGTGGCCAAGTCTATAACCTGCTTTCCCCCTTTCTCTTTTTCTTCCTTTCTCCTTTCTGAATGCACGAGCTCTTTCCTTAATTCCACACCCTCAGATATGGCTAGAGTTTATAATTGGGATGTAAAGAGAAGAAACAAGCAAGACCCTTCCAAAAACAAAGCATAGTTTTGCCAATTTTAAATGTGGTTTCAATTTCCAAGTATTTTTTATTTAAACACCCCCAAAGTTCATTCTCAAGGGACTGAGTTACTTTAAGCATTTCAGTAAAGGGTAAAATATAGAAAAACTAATGGTGACCACCATTTTATTTATTTGTAAACTCCAAATTTGGTTTCATGCATGCTTCATGAAATGAATTATTTGAAAAGGCACCACAGAGTCCAGCCAAGGACGGAGTATTTTGATCAGACCAGTCTGTCACAACTAAATTTCTACCTGAGAGCTTGTCTGAGAAGTTGAGGGGCATGTGTGAAACGAGTCTAGCATTTGGGCAGGGGTTTACTTTTTCATCTCTGTGTACGGATGGTGACTTGGGCTGGGAGACACGCAGCTGTGATGTTCTAGGGAACAGTGAAAATAGAGTGAAGTCTTGGCTTTTGTTTCAGTCAGTTAACGGGCAGCATCACTCGATGAGCATTCCTGGATATCCACAGTGGATAAATGTGGTTTTATTAACAGTGGGATAGTTAACTGCCTGTTACTGAACTCTCAGCACTTTGCACACAAGACTTTGTGACCTCCCTGCAGAGAGGAGTGGTGAATGAGCAGCACAGGCTGTGTCAGGACTGCAGGTGATCTCTCCCCTTTGTTTTCATACCTGTGCACACGCTGCCGACTTCTACAAATGCCTTGAACAAGGACCCAAACCACTGGTAGCCTGTAAACAACCCCCACTTCTGATCCCTTAGACAAGATGGGTTACCCCTCTCAGCCTCCCAGTGGTGAAACCTGTATTGGGTAAGGGTGGGTTTCTGAGGCCCGACTGCTGGTGTCAACAGTTGGAGTCTTCACTGGGGTCTTCCGGCGCTTTGCGAGATTGTTGCCTTTTACCTCTGCAGTTTCCTTCTAAACTGAAATGCTCAGTGGTGATGTCAGTGGCTAAATATTCACATTCTGTGACTGAGAATACAGGTTTCGCTGCAGAATAAATGCAGATGTTAACTGTTCGGTCTTCATGTAAGAAACAATATACCTGTAAATTTTTTGTACTTTTATTTCATGATATTAAAATAGTAAAACTAAGCAGCTGTGGCAAACAGCTGGTTTTGTGCATCTTTCTTCGTGAGGAATCACACATCTGAGGTGTGATTTTTTTTTTTTGTTTCCCTCCTTTAACGGGGGGGTGTGTGTGACAAAATTCAGTTGGAGCAGCAGAGATGAGAAGTGGAGCTGCTGAGCAGTGGCTCAGATGAAACGGGGAGTGTGAGTCAGCACATCTGAACTGGTGATCCGACAGCTCTGTGGCTGTGAAAGAGCAAGAGCTGCAGGGACGGGCATAACCCAGGGACATCCCAGCTGCAGGAAGCACCTGGGCTTGGCTCACCCGTACCTGTCCTGCAGGGAGAAGCTGTTTGTTCCTGTGGCTCCAGCTGTGGCAGAGAAACGTTTGGATCAAATGCGTTCTGTGACTAACAGGTACGTGGGGCTGCCAGGCTTGGCTGGGTGTGGGGCTTCTCAGCCCACAGGCTGCCACGCTCCCCTGTTTGAGAGCATCAGCGCTGACGGGAAGGGCAGCTGCGAACACGTCCTGCTTTCTCTTGCTATTTTCTCTTCAGTTTGGATTAATGAGCTCCCAGCAGGCCAAAGCACGCTCCTGCTGGCTGGTCCTCGGGCGTTCAGCGCCTGCCTGTGCTGGGCACAATGAGATGATGAGTTAAGTGTTTCTGCAGGAGCAAATACGTACTGTGTGCAGCTGACAGTGCCCGAATGGTGACAGTGCTGGAGCTGGGGCTGCTTAGTTGGTTCAAAAGATAACAGGCTTGGGACTGGGGTAGGAGATGGCTCTGGCCATAGTGGTTTGGGTGTTTGTCTGATATGAGTTAAGAAAAACCCCAAACCTCACAGACAAGAAGTCAGTCTTCCCTACGACCGACCCTTGTCCAGCATGGCTCTGCCCTTTGCTGTCAAGTCTTTGCTAGTCTGAGGCTGAGCAGAAGGTCAGTGTGCGTCACCTGCCTTAGCTGTGGTGGCACTGCTGCTGCCCAGGAGCTGAGGCTGGGTTTGGCTACTCCTGAAGAGTGCAAGGGGTTGGTTTGGGGTTTGTTTTTAGGGCTGCTGTTGCCAAGAGTACTTGTTCATTGTTGAGCCAGCTCACGTCAGCTTTTCCCTTACACTGCACTACAGAAGTGCAGGACATAGACAACTCACAGGTAAAGAACAGAGGAGAGGGAAGAAAAAAAAACCCCACCAAAGTTTCTTTACAAGTTTTGAATTTCACATTATCACAGAGTAACCATTTTGCTAAATACAAGCATGTTTTCAATCACATACAGACAGCTAAATACAGCAGTATTTTCACATTTCATTACAGTGCGTAACAGAAAGCGGAAAGTGTATCGTACGCTTTTATTCCAGAGGGTCTGAGCAGTTGCAATCTAACATGCAGATTGGTTTTAATGTGTGGTACAGACCACAGAAAGTAGCTTTCTCAGGTTTTTTTCCTCTTTTTGTGCTAGAGTAAAAGAGCTCCTGACCTTTGTCCTGTGAAAGGTGTCACCTGCTGATTTCTCTAAGCCCCTCTTGCACTAGAAGTCAAAGCATTAAAACCAGTTGTTAGAAAAGAATTCGTAGCATATCCTATAAGTTCTTCATCTTAGAAAAAACATTCCAAATTTTGTACAGATGAATCTACATTTCCTATATTTTAATAAGCTGTCTAGAAAATGCAAGGAATTAGAAAAAAGATGTAGATAATGATTTCTCTATCATTTAATATAACCATTTATTACCTCTAAGTAGTTAAGACCACGTACATTTTCTTCTGCACTGTTCCTCTTTAGAATCATGATCCTTGTATTTTTAAATTGAAGACTTACTCTGGAGGCCTGAATGCACTTACTGGTGTGGACTTTCTGGAATTTCTCTCTGGGAGCAGTAAAGGGGAATGTCCAAAACCTATTAAATAAAACAGTGGTTGTCTCATGAAAAGTGATCTTTCTCATGCTGGCCAGGTTTCTGCACAGCAAATTACAGAGTTCTACTATTGCTAAAGCACCATTTGATCCAGCTTCTCACTGCTGTGAGTGCAGCACCCTCAGTGAGATGTCCCAGGACACAACTGGTGAATGGCTGGACCCTGAAACACCAAATTGGTTTCCTGGTGGTCTTTCCATTCTGAGAAAGAACTGTCCCTTTTGAACGTGCCTGCCCTTGCTGTTGTGCAAACAGGACTAACAGACCCATCCCAGCAAACCTTGTGCTCTCCGCTGGCATCAGCCTGTGGGAGCCCAGGGCAGGCAAACTCCTGTGGCGCGCTCTGCAGCAATCAGCTCCAGCTTTGCTTACCTAGAAAGACAGTTTGTAAAGGGATTTTTTTGTTGGTTTTTAATCTTCATGGCATTCAATCTGACCACAGCTCAGTCTGCCTTTAGCACAAGGTTTCTGACGTGTTCGTAGCCTATTCAAGAGCGAACAGGGGTTAGAAGTGAGACGCTTACTGCAAGGTGCTGATCCAGTGCCACCCCTCCCTTCCTCTGACTTCCTACCAGTGCCCGCCAGCATGTGCAACACTGCTGCTCCCCTGCAGAGCCCAGGGACTGCAACTGTTCCCAGAACACTGAAAATAAAAACATTACTCGTGTTCCGTGGTTTGGTTGCTGGGTTTTGGGGTCTTTGTACAGCTTTCCTATGGAAACCACGGGTTTTTCTTCATACAGACCAGCCCATGTGCTGCAAACTGTGAGAACAGGTTCAAAGGGAGAAACAGTCTGAACCCAACAGCAATCAAGGCAGCCCACACCTTTATAGACAGGTAAGTCTATAGGTAGCTATATAGGGTAGCATAAAAGCTGTAAATAAGTATTTTATTCTTCCCTATTTAGAGGCCTAAAATCAAACACTAGATGCTTCCTGTGGTTTTACCTAATCCCTCTCCTGCCCATTAGCAGATCAGTGTATAAGGCTTGAAAACTCAAGTGGAAAAAAGTCACTATAGTTATGTTTGCTCTTAATAGGCTGAACTTCCCTGCTTTGCTGTGGGAGCACAGTTACCCTGCTGCCCTTCAAAAGCTTAAGTTAAAACTTAGCAGAAGCAAAGCTTCTAAGTAGTGAATGGCATTCCCAGAAAACATCTACCTACATGTAGCTTTTGTAACATGGCTACCACCCCAGAACGACCAACCTGAGATGGATCCTCTTTTGTCAAATTAAAACATGGAGGAAAACAGATTTTACTTGAGCTCATCTTGGGGCTTTCCTTTCCACCTGCTCAGACACTCCTGGTGTGTGCTCCTCCTTCCCAGCGCTAGTTTCTTTTCTTCCACAGATGCCAAGAAAGAAAACGACACTTTAACAGCAGAAAACAGTGATGGAAGCTGTTGCCTTCTATGCTATTTAACTTCTTTAAAAACAAATCTCACCTTTTAGGATGTCTGATGCACCTGAGTTAAGCTTTTCAAGGTTTTTTTTGTTGTTTGTTTCCCCCGTCTCCCCCTTTTCCATTCCTCCTTGTGACCTGGCTGGTAAGACACCCAAAAAGTCAGCACACTGCTGTTTGTTAGCAAGAGAGAAATGTTGGTGTGTCCCACCTGGCTGCAACACCCCATCCTTAAGCTACAATATATGAGGACATGGTTCTCTCTACGCTCCTTACCACCTAATCCTATTGGAAAGCCCTGAACTCTGGGTACATTCAAGGTACTCACCCAGGCAGTAAATGTGTAAAAATGCACTGAATAATTACTACTGGAGCAGTAGTTGCTACTTAAGAGTCTCAGTTCAGCACAGCAAGAAAAGCACTATTGGGGAGGGGAATAATTTAAATGTTAATTACCAGTCAGATAACTACTGTTTTCCTCTTTAAATCCCACAGAATATTCTTTGCTATCAAACTAGGTTCAAGAACATAAGAAAGAAAGTTCAGAAGTGTGCACACCATGTCAGTAAGCTGCTCCTGTGGAGTTTGCCTTATGAGGAAACAGTATTTGTGCTGCCTTTACGCCTTCCTGGTAATAAACAGCTGACACAAAGGAAGATGTCCTCTCTCTGTCTGCCCTTTTCTCATACTATTGAAGTATCCATACTGTGGCTTCAATACCCAACATGGAGCTATGGATTTACTTAAAAGAGGACATGTACAGTACCCTGGCACGTGCCAGCCCATCCAGCTCTCTGCATACTCTCTCCTGTCTTGTGCAGCCCCTCATTTCTGCTTCCTGTCTCCTTACAACAGCTACATGCACCCTCACTCACTCTCCTGTAGGTTTGTAGCCCCCAGTTCTGAAAGGTTATTTGGAACAGAACATGTCTTTCTGGGGTCTGTTCTGGTGTCCAAAACACTGTGGGAGGCTGTTCACAACGGGAGTGTTGCTCTCCCTTCTCTCACACGGAGTTCACTTAGTAAAGTACATTTGGTTAGTAGAGTTCATCACCGCTTGCCTCACTAGAAGAGCTCAGCACAAGCATCGCCTATCTGATTTCACCACTTCTTCTGAAGAGTGCACTACATTTGGGACAAACCCGCTCTTTACCCCTTCCCATCCCTCCTGGATTGAAATGTCCCCCCTTTTAACAAGCTCGTATATATCTCGAGTCAGGTCAGTGAAGGCCTTCTCCACGTTAATGGCATCCCGAGCCGAGGTCTCAATGTACTTCATACCATATGCAGCAGCCAGTTTCTCAGCCTCGTGCCTGGTGACTTGTCGCTGTGTGTCAAGGTCACACTTGTGACCGACCAAAACAAAGACGATCTGGTAGGGCTGGACGTGCCCCTTGGTCTCCCCCAGCCACTCGTGGACGTTCTGGAAGGACCTGCGGTTTGTAATATCAAAGAGGAGGAGTCCACCAACTGAGTTCCTGTAGTAAGCTCTGGTGATGGACCTGGAAATGAACCACAACAAAAGTGTAAGTTACAGCTGCTTGGGAAGAAGGGCAGAGAGAGTTTCACCTGCGGTTTTGCTTGTTTGTGTGTGTATCTTCTGATTATTTTCTTTCTTAAGCCAAATGTAGCCCTTCTGAAGGGCTGGTCTGTGTTTAATAAAGCAGCGTTACAACCACCCTGTGTGCACTGCAGAATACAGGGCAGAGGAGCCATTCAGTGTCTTAACAGTTCTAGCTTGTCCCCTGCAGAGCCTCTCATTCAAATCTTGGCCTAAAGATTTCATCCTTGGGTAACTGCCCCACTGATTCTTCAGAGCTCTATTCAAAATCCCCAGCACCACGCTCGGTCTCTGTTTTCTATCATATGCCCTTTGTTGTTAGTCCTAAGAAAGAGTCCATCCCCTGCCATATGAGTCCTCTGTATACCTTGTCTAAGTCATCAGTTTAGAAGCACTGTGACAAACTAAAGGATCCACCTGAAACCAAACAGGCACATAAAACTGACATCTGAAAACCCCGACAGACACATAAAAGAAGGGGGCTACATCTTTGGAAGGCAGCCCATGGGGTTGGGCTGTACACCCAGGGCCTTGGCAGAGGGACATCCACCAACCCCTACAACTTCTCGCACTACGCTACTGGTCAAAGTGACATTACAGCTAACGCAGCAACAGGAGCCAATCCGGCCCCCAGGTAACAGCAAAATGATATGAAAGCTTCCAAGGAGAATCTGCATTACCACTGGTCTTGTTCTGCCAAATACTGACACCATTAAATGGTAACCAAAGAGACCAGAGACTGAGAAATGGAGCGCACAGAATCATCATGGAATGGGTTGGGTTAGAAGGGACTTCAAAGCTCATCCAGTGTCCAACCTGGCCTTGAACACTGCCAGGGATGGGGCAGCCACAGCTTCTCTGGGCACCCTGTGCCAGTGCCTCAGCACCCTCACAGGGAAGAGCTTCTCCAGTAACTCTCCCGAGCAAACGCAGGCTTCAGCGCAGGCAGGAGCAGCAACTGGAACCAGCCAACACAGGGCGACGGAGCGAAGCTGAGCCGTGAGGCTGAGCAGAGCTACAGCTCTATCACTGCTGCACATGGACAAACCGAGCAGCTGTAAAACTGCCGTGTTTCTGCAAAGTCATGGATTCATTCTAACCCAAAAGCAGTGATCAATTTCAGCCCCTGGATAAATTCACATTTGCGCCTGAACTTCCCTTACTGGGACAATGTGAGTGCTGCTGCGTTTTTACCTTGGGATGAGTCCTTTCTGGATACGTGAGACTGTTGTTAGGGGTTATCTGGTCCTGTAAGGTGTGTATCTGGCAAAACTGCCCCAAGAACACATGACCTGGAGTTTTCAAGGATTGCTTTATCCACAGACATGCAACGATGGGTGAAAATACACAGCCAAAAACTGACAAAAGCCAGAAGAGGAGGGGAAAAAAGACACTTGGCTGCATTTGGATTATTTCTCCTCTCCCAATTATCTGGCTGAAGGACAATAGTAGATCTGCACATTTGGCACTGAGGGAATTAGTTCTGCTTTTGCTATCTAGCCAGCTGCAAACAGATACTGGCACTCTGAATTCACCCCCACGCTGCCACAAGCATTTTTGCTTCTCCCTTGTGTTCCCTGCCATCAGCCCTGGCTCCTCCTGCCAACATCAACAATGCCTCAGGTACTTCTGAAAGACATGACAGGATCTCAGCTGAATGCTGCTTTGAGGTAAAACTAGGTGAAGGTCTCAGCGCCTTTTCTCAAAGCCTTCTACAGACTGTTTTCCTATCAACCTGCAGGAAGCAAACTACGCTGCATGTCACTCCAATTCCCTTCCAAGACTCCTGCCTTCCCTCCTCCCGCCATGCTCATGCAGAGCCGCAGAGGGACTTGCACCTAGTTTGGCCAAGTTCAACCACAAAGCTATTGCCTCCCTCTGGGAGCTCTCCCCTGCTCTGTACCCATGATGGGAATTCCTGCGCCCCGGTCCACTCCTGGCCGAGTCCTTCCCTCTCAGCTGAGGGAAAGCTGTGGCTAGGAGGCACAGCTCTGCTGCAGGGGTGGTATGCAGACCCAGGGAGTGAGGGCTGCACATGCTTTTGCTTTTGGTGACATTACACGACACCACGTTTCAAACAAGGAAATCACAGTATCCGAGCAACCAGAGATGGGCAGAACCTGACGGATCCAGAAAGAATGGGACCCTGCTCTTCTACAGCTCCAAAACCACCTCAGCACTGCCATGCAGCATGTTTTGGGGCCTGATCAGGCGAAATAGAATGAATGGCACATGCCTAACTGTAATTCAAGCCTTCACTGCACAGAAATTGCTTCTAATTTATGAAGAGTGAAAGAGCTCACAACGGGGGTCAGGAAGAGCAGAAATGCAGCACAGCTGCAGGCCAGAGAATGCCAACAAGGTGTCTTCAAAACGACAGTGGCTTCTTCCTTGTGGAGTAGCTGTTAAACTATGGAAAGCAGAGTGGAAATGCTCAAGTCAATGCTCACAGGGCCAATACTCCAGGAAAA
>NW_009931691.1:0-1613 GCF_000696875.1 Nestor notabilis | reverse complement strand
CTGAAGAGTTTCCCTGTGCTGTGACAAAGAAGTTTAAGGGTTCTGGAGAGCACCTGCACCATCATGCTTCTTGCCTATACCCACAAGTCTGAGAGGCTTCAGTAACAGCTACAACTTCCTTTTTGTGCCGAAAAATGGCTTGTAAGAGCCCCAGAGCTGCCTGCTGCCTTTATGGGACACAACTTGCCACAGCGCTAATGGTGATCTGGAAAGGGTAAACACAAACCAGACCTTTTCCCCGATTTTGTCATACTTCAGAGGGCACCATAAAGACACCCGGGTTTGCTCATTTCCCTCTAGCTTTTCACAGTGGGAATTTAAGCCTGTGCTTTGGCAAGGGCATTTCAAAACTGCATGGTGTGGTTATTTCATCTCACTCACTCGGCCTGTCCCTTCCACCCTTCCTGCTTTCGCATGGCAGCAGGGCAGCCTGCCCTTGCGCCGAAGGTCGCCAGCTCATCATGCCAGGTCAGCCACCAGCACACAGGGCAAGCAGCCTCCAGCACCCCAAACTTCCCAATGTGTAAAAGAAAGGAAACCGGAGCCATCCAACACCTTTTGTTCTTCACAGCAAAGACAGGAGCAGGGGACAGCACCCAAGCATGTTTTCTACAGGCCTCAGCCAGAGATCCAGAGCTGGAAGCTGATGCAACTGCAAGCTAAAGCACCTCCTCTCTCAGCAGAATAGAGCACCAGCTCCTCACCCTGAAAGGCTGTAAGGTAGCAGGAAACCTGTCAGCGGATAAGGATCAACTACTGCACAGCCTGGGCTAGGCGCCAGCACCACGGGTGTGAAGGAAGGTGGTGAGAAGGGTGGGGAGGCTTTATCTATTGAATGAAACCACAACATTCCTCAGGCCAGGCATTACTGCACAGAAGCAGAAGCTGTGAAGCTGCGCAGAGATGTGCAGCAAGAAAAGTGCTCCCCGACAGAGCAGGGTGAAAGCACCGATGAGGGTTGAAGATGCATGTAAAATACAAGCAAACGGGAGGCAGGGAGCTGCGGGTACCCTCACACCCCTTCCAAACTGCACTGTGGGAGCAGCGTGTGTCCTGTGACACCACCAGCCCCCTGTTTAGCTGGGGCCAAGCTCCAACCATCCCTGCGGCTTTCACCACACAGTTCCGTGTGACACTCTTGGCATGGTCCCACATGCCACCTTTATTTTCTCCAAGTCTTTGTTACTACCACTTGACCTCTCAAACGTCTGTGCCCGTGCAGTGCTCACAGTGGCACTCTCCAGAAAGCACCCGTCATCTCGCCCCAGCCACAACCAAGGGTTTGTCCCGGCCTTTCTCTGCCCTACAGAGCTAAGCTCTGCTGTCGCTGCAGAGGATCAAACCACACATCCCGTTGCATTTAGCGAGCCTAAACGCGTTCAGCTGTGAAACATCCTGGTTACTGCTTCTGCACCAACAGGGAGCAGGCGCTTTCCCTGCCGAGCTGCATCCTCTAATGCACAACTCCTCGCTCACGGCTGCTGCGCAGGGCTAGTAAACATCCCCAAAACATCCCAAAAACGTCCCCAGACCAAACCGCAGCGTTGCCTCCGGGCTCCATGACCCTCCCCAGCGGCATCGCTCCTCCACACCTCCTCCCTACACACCCCGTA
>NW_009931690.1:0-651 GCF_000696875.1 Nestor notabilis | reverse complement strand
CTCCTCGAGGCGGCTCTCCCGCTCCAGCTGCTGGAACTCCAGGTCCTCAAACAGCTTCGCCTCTGTCTCCAACACCTCCGCCTCCTGCGGACACGCAAGGGCACAATGGATCACTCCCTCTGGACAGGCATCCCACAGCGAAACCTCCTGCTGTGCCCCCATGACCTGCTGGTGCTGGCCAGGAACAGGAACCCATGGCAAAGCCTGTCCCCAGCGCCCTGTGCGGGCAGGCAGGCAGCTTTCCCTCCTGCACCAGCAATGTGGGAGAGACACCAGCTACCTCTACCCAGCTGGAGAAGGTGATGGAGGTGCTGCGCACAGACCAGCTCAGAGCTGTCACCCCTGGATGACGACAAGCTTGCCATGGCTGGAGATTAGATGTCCCCATTGAACCACATCTGGGCCAGCACCATGCCCTGCCAAATGGTAAAACACCGTATGCTGGCGTAACCACCACCACGCAGCCCTGCACCCCCCCCCCCGCACCCCTGCTCCATCAAGCTGAGGGGCAGCAGAGCCCCCACAAATGAGCACCATGCTGGACAAACGGCATCCTCCCAGCCTTTGAGCACCGACAGCACACGGTAGCACTCAGCTCAGCGTGCAGAAATCACACCGCACTCCCCATGGGGATGCGCTCCATCCTGCTCT
>NW_009931689.1:0-840 GCF_000696875.1 Nestor notabilis | reverse complement strand
GGGGTGTGTCTGGGCTGTGGGGGGTGCCTCTGGTGTGCCTCTATGGAGGTGTCTCTAGGGGCTGTCTCTATGGTGTGTGTCTGGACTTTATGGGGTGTCTCTATGGGGTGTTTCTGATCTCTATGGGGTGTCTCTATAGGAGTATATAGGGGTGTTTCTGTGGGGTGTCTCTATGGAGGTATCTCTATGGGGTATCTCTATAGGGTGTATGTACGGGGGTGTCTCTATATGGGCGTCTCTATAGGGGTATCTCTATAGGGCTGTATGTATAGAGGTATCTTTATGGGGTGTCTCTATGGCATGTCTCTACGGAGCATCTATAGGGGTGTCTGTCTCTATGGGGTATCTCTATAGGGTGTTTCTATAAGGGTGTCTCTATGGGGTGTCTCTATGGGAGTATCTCTATAGGAGTATGTCTATTGTGAGTCTCTATAGGTATGTCTCTATAGGGGTATCTCTATAGGGATGTCTCTATGGGGGTGTCTATAGGGGTATTTCTATAGGGGTGTTTCTATAGGGGTAACTATAGGGTATCTCTATAGGGGTGTAGCTATGGGGGTGTCTATAAGGGTGTCTCTATGAGGTATCTCTATAGGGGTGTTTCTATGGTGTATCTCTATAAGGGTGTCTTTATAGGGGTATCTCTATAGGGTGTTTCTACGGGGTATCTCTATAGGGATATCTCTATAGGGTGTTTCTATGGGGTATCTCTATAGGGGTGTCTCTAGGGGGTATTTCTATAAGGGTATCTATAGGGTGTCTCTATGGAGTATCTGTATACAGGTGTCTCTCTGGGGTGTCTCTACAGGGGTGTCTCTATGGGGTGTCTCTATAGGGGTG
>NW_009931688.1:72167-78276 GCF_000696875.1 Nestor notabilis | reverse complement strand
TCGGGCTCAGGAGAAAGCTGGCCAGCAGCTAGGGAGCTTTGTGGTGCTCTCGGGAGGAAACCACTCTGGCCCTGGGGAACAGATAGACCCCTCTGAGCCACCTCCCACCCCAGACTTCTGCAGGGGCTACTTTGATGTGATGGGGCAGTGGGACCCCCCCTTTAACTGCAGCTCGGGGGAGTTCATTTTCTGCTGCGGCACTTGTGGCTTCAGGTTTTGCTGCAAGTTCAAGAAGACAAGGCTGGATCAAAGCACCTGCACAAACTATGAGACGCCGTTGTGGATGAACACCGGAAAGCCTCCTTCCCGCATAGATGACCCTCTGCATGACCCTACCAGGGATAAAACCAACCTCATTGTCTACATCATCTGCGGGGTTGTGGCAGTCATGGTGCTGGTGGGGATCTTCACCAAACTAGGGCTGGAGAAGGCACACAGACCGCAGCGGGAGCACATGTCCAGGTAAGGCTGAATGCCAGGCAGCAGGGTCCCCCTCCCCACTACCTGTCCCCTACCCTTAAAGATAAGAGTGGAGCCCATTTGTTCCTGCTAAACAAACAGCTCCTGCCAGGCAGGCTGTGTTCCCCTGCAAGGTGATCAAGAGAGACCAACTTCGGCAAGCACAGCTCCTGTGCACAGGTCCCCAAGCCCAGGTTATCAAAGTAGATGCATAACGAGGAAGACTAGAAATAACTGTGGAGTTTGCATAGACAGTAGTCCATTTTTATCTGCAGTGGTTGACCCTCTCCCCAGCAAGAACCAGCAAGTATTCCTGAATATACTGTGCATGAATAGGAAAACAAACAAACACAAAAATAAATCTTGAAACCAGCAACACTGAATTATACAAAGCCTGATGGGTTCCCTCTTCCAACTGTTTCAAAGCCTGGAAAATGTTTTTACTTCTCAAGAGAAGGATGTAAACAAATGTCATCTCACCCTCGCTCTCCAGCTGCAAAATGGTTTTGGCAGGACCTTCCCTACTCCCCCAACCCTTGCAAGTGTGTGAGCTATTTGTAAAAATTCTGAGCTGTGAAAATGAGCCAGGGTAGAAGGGAAGAGGGAAACATGAAAAGGAAAAGGTGTTGTAGAATTTCTTAACTTTTTTTTTTTCCCAGATATTGCTGAGAGGTAAAAAATGGAATATGAAAGTATTGTCTTATCCATGTATGTGTGTGATACACTCTTGTCTCCACAGTGTCATGGCTGAGTTATATCAAAGAGAACCTCCCCCACCTAGAGTTAGGCATGCTGTGTACTGTCTACTCCAGATGCTGGCTGCCTAGTGGTGGATAGGCAGGTGGGCAACTCGGGACAGAGCCCAGTGGCTTTAACAACATACTCCAAACCCAGATTTTCACAGCAGTTCAAAATCAAGGCATAACACATTTGTCAAGTTTGCAGTCTGTCTGATTCTTTATGCTAATCCCAGGCACATGAAAGTAAAGCAGATGGGGGAAAGGCATTAAAAAAGGCAAACAGTTCCATTAAAGAGTCTAAATAGATTCCAGCATATTGGGCAACTTTAGTGATAAAATGCTATTGAAAGGATACCTTCTACTGGACATGCAGTGTGGCAGAAAGCTTCCTCTTGTCCTGGCTGGTAATGATGTAGTTCACAATCTTTGAAGCTTAGATGAAGAGTCATCCTCTGAAAGATAGTCCAAGAGATCAAGTTAACACCTGGAGCCTTATTTTTTACTGAAGTTTCTGCATGACTTTTTGATTAACTGCTTATCCTGAAATGAACAGAGAAAGCCACAAAAATACTCCTGCAAATGCATCACTAGCAATTATTTGCTATTTATAAACTGGCTGATATGGATACACTTTTACTACCGAGGAACAAAGCACATTGCAGAAATTTTAGTCAACATAGTGTGTCTGATACTTCTGCAAAGATGGGTTTTGTTGAGCAAGGTATAATAATCCTTTAGACATTCTGAATATTCTCAACTACTAAATTGAGAAAAGGAATACATAGGTCCCAATTTATTTTTAAAACCGTACTCTTAAGCTACAGAGCTTTTTTGGTTCAGCCTCTTCCTCTAGTGTCTTCATACAGGCAAAAAGACAGGGCAGAGTAAAGTTGTGGCCATCCCTGTTTACATACGGCTTTAGTAGGTCTGATTTGTCATAGCAGAAATATTTGCTATCTAAAGACCAGGTGTGCAGTATTCTGTCTTAGTTCACGGAAACAGAATTATAGAGGATTGGAAAACAATTCTGAACTCCTTCAGTCATGTATGCATAAAGATTAGGTTTCTGAAGTGGTTCTTGGAAAAGGTTGTCTGTTACCCTGATTACTTAACAGTGTCTGAGATCTTGTACTTTTCTTGCCATGAAAATATTCGAGTCAGGATTATACAGAAACTTGGAAAGTCATGATCACATGGAAAAACAGTCACCCACTCAGTACACATAATAGCTAGTCATGTTCTGAAAAAGCAGTGCTACAGCTTTTTTGTTTTTTAAAGAGAAAAGTTCTCTCACTCCTATTACAGCTGTGGGGAAGACTCACCGTTAATTTAAAAAGGAGTATGATTTTAATTCCCTTCGGCAATCTAAAAATCTGTTCATTGAGGGAAGAATTGAAGTAACCTCTTTATCCTCAAATGTGTGTTCAACTAAAATATTCCATCCTAGCTCATTTTACACTACTAATGTTCTGGAAAAAAGGCTGCAATGCTTAAGAAAGAAACAATTTATCTGTTTAAAAGGTTAATAGTAGTAACTATTAAAATATTATGTAGCCTACATTCATATTCACTTTTTTAACACTTATCACTACAAAATAAAAAAAACACTACCAAACAAAAACCCCAGAAGAACACTGCTTATGTTTTTTTTCTTTTTTTCTG
The DNA here is from genome assembly GCF_000696875.1 of Nestor notabilis. NCBI lineage: Eukaryota > Metazoa > Chordata > Aves > Psittaciformes > Psittacidae > Nestor > Nestor notabilis. The sequence continues at coordinate 75,415 of NW_009931688.1, read as the reverse complement.
TACTGAACCTTATTAATAAGCAGAAGTATAAAGCATCCAGAGTGTTAGGTAGGCCAAACCGAAAGTACTAAGTGTTACTCCATTTTGGCACGCAGCAAGAAACACACGGAGGCTGATTTATCATCTGTTTCCTTAGCTAAGATTGTCTCCTTTCCCTCACTAGCCGACAGCTATATGAAACACTTGGATCTTCTTCATTCCTATGAAATAATTCACCTATGGTGAATACACTCACCTTCCATTTGTTCACTGCTATATCAAAACAAACCAAGAACACGCCATTAATTTCACTGAATTTTCCTGGAATACTTGACAATGGAAAAGCTTTGGGGAAATTATTTATTTCATGAAAACAATCCATAGAGAAAAGTCTCTATTGGGCAAGTCCTTTTAGGAAAAGAGTCAAAATGTGTCCTTTCTTAGAGAGCTTGTTACTTCCTTCTGTTTTGAGAAAAAAGGCCAAGTGCGGCACTGTTGACATTTTCTTTCTTTGTTAGATCAGTGCTTTTCAGTAAAACTCTCGCTGTTGGCATGGAACTGTGGAAGATGAAAATGGAGAGGGGTGTACAGTATTAACTCCAAAGGGCATATTTCACTTTAGACATCATATGTTATTGTTTTCTTTATATCATTCTCATTTTTAAATTTGTTACTTGACATTAAAAGGAGATAAATATTCCCTTCAGCTGTGGTGTACAAGAACTAAGCTGTAATAGTAGTATCCAAACAGATTAACTCTCCTTTACCCTCCTGCTTTCTAAGAGAATAAGGGTATGTTAGAATAAGATGGTGTATGTTATCAGATATGGCAAAGTGAACTAATATGGCAGTATTGTGCTTAAAAGGAAACAGAACTGATCAGCCTCCTGAAGCAGACCTAGAAAGCTATCAGGCATGAGAGAGCAGCATGTTTTTGCTGCTTAAGAGTACATTAGTGGGACTTCCAGGCTCTGTTAGCTAAAGCACTCTCTCTCAAAAATGAGTAGAAAAGGGAAAAGCTTTACTTCTGTTTCATGAAGGAGATTTTTCTTCAAATAAACCCACACCTTAGTCTTCTTTCCTAATCCTTGTGGAGAATGTGCAAACAAACCAAGAACTGAAAGGCCAAGATTTACAGTCATGCTCGTACGCTCATGGTTCTTTGAAGCAGTGCTTCTGACAGTATGTTAGCAACCTTCCCAATATTGTGAACTATCTGAGGTCTTCTTTCTTCCTTTCCAATGTGCTGAGCTCACGAGTTAAGTCTTTTGTTGATCATTGAAAGGCATGTATCTGTGGCCAAAAATAGTCTGACTTGCCAAAATCCTGAATCCTATGTGTGAAATTATTTCCCTCATGGGTTTTGACCCAATTTTGGAGGCAAAATATAACAAGTGACCTTTCATGAGATAACCTGTGTTTCAGCTGCTTCAAGCTCGTACCCGTAAGGGAAACACCTGGCTCCACATGCTTTGTAATACCCGAAAATAGTATTACATATCCAAAGAGAAAAATCTTATAGCAAGAGAAATGCTGAAGTTTGTGATACTTGGATAGTTCTGGGCCATGAACTCCTTTGTAGGTAACGTTTCTCCACTTCTGTAATAGTGCAATCAGTATCAGTACACAGGACCTAATGATTTCACTACCTGATTAGAAGGTTATCTTGTATTCTGCATTTCCTTAAAAAATCATTCAGCATAGCAAAGGTGTAGGCAAAGACCCTTTATATATATATAATTTTTCAGTGCGATCCACTAATAATTTTTTCAGATAGTAAGATCTATATGATAATATTCAGGCGAGGCAAATGTATGAAGGTATTATAACAGTTTGTTGGCCTACATGGAATTTTTCAAAGCGAAGATCTATTCAAGGATTTTATCATGTACTAGGGCACAAACCTCCCTATCTATTTCATTATATGGGCAAATCCCTAAAAGAACAAAATACAGCTACACCATTTCCTTTGTACTTCAGTGATACAAGCTGCTATGCGTTTTTAACTGTCCCTGACATCAGTGGAAGATAAGGACAAGCTCTTTAGTATATGAGCTATTCAGCCCTGAGAAGAGTGTACAACTTTGACTAACACAGTGTAAACATAGGTGCTGTGCTGTTAAAAATAGAACCTGATGGTGAGTAGTTCCTTTTTTCTTAACACAGTGGGAGTTGGACAGCTAATTCCTTAAAACCCCTTTGAAAAAGGCCACCCTAAAATGGTAGAAAACTTAGTTGGCATTTTCACAGACTGGCAGTTGTTAATCTGCTCTCATATGGGGTGTTATGTAAAGTCTACAGTGAACAATATTTACCATCAGATTGAGGACAATAAGGAAAGTGTTTCTGAAAACCTGTTCTCACAAAGTTGGGAAATACTAATCCGTGTATTATGAGATCTCCTAGATTTAACTCCCACGCTGAAGTTAGGAACTTTCATTTGCCTTTCTTCCTTTCCCAGAAATGTGTCCAGCTGCCTCTCGAATTAAAATTAATACTGATGTCAAGAATTTTCCTTGTATAAAGACATACATGCATAAATTAGGGAGATATTTATGGTTTTGGTCCCCCCCTTATTTTAAACTACATTTTGCAACATAATGATTTCCTTTCTCACCATTTTCTACATACCTTTGCGAGATCTCTTCTATTGAATTTTTATTATTCTGCTATGTAGGCCAGCTCTGCTATTTCTGCTGTATAAGCATTACTTGAAACGGGAGCATTGCTCTGATAGCATTAATCATTTGGTTACTGTCTTCTGACCTTTTATGGTATCAACAGAGTATTCTGTAACATGTTGATCACAACTGTAACTAATAATTTAATAGCATAATGCTAGCCATAAACACAATGAAACATCAGTCTTGTTCAGCTGTGTACCAAAGCAATGTTCCTGCAATTTGAAGCAAGACCCAGTTCAGGATTCCTCTCTGTCACTTAAATGAAGCTACTTTTTAATATTTAAAAGCACAGTGCTTCTTGATCAAGAAATCATCATGTCACAGAAGTAGGATGGAGGAGTTAGATGGCACTTGCCATGGCTTTCACCAGTGAATGTGCTTGGTTTTATTTATTTATTAGTGTATAAACTAGTCTTTCTTGATGCAGTATCTGGCGCACTGTATATAATTTTGCAGAAAAATTAGACTAATCTGGGCACAGTGCCCAGAAAATACATCTATTCCCTTAAAAACAAAAATTCTGAAGACACTGGTAACACACACCATAGCTTTCCTTTGCCTAAGGCAACAGCTTCTGCAGGTGGG
>NW_009931688.1:59833-72136 GCF_000696875.1 Nestor notabilis | reverse complement strand
TGGCACAGGAGTTCATCAGGTGGCATATACCTAAGGGTTAATCCTGCTCCCTCAGAAGCCAGTGGTAAAACTGTAGCCCAGAATCACAGACAGAGTGAGATGCTGTCATGCTGAGTTTTGGAACTTAAAACTTAGTCACCAACTCTGGATCCACAGGGCTGATACAGGTGTGTGTGCTTATCCGTATGCCGAATAATGGACTTGCACTCAGCAGGACACTTGGCAGTGAGATTAGACCTTAGAAAATACACCAAAGCAGGATGACTCTGTCTCAGATATAGTTGATGCCTGCAGCTCTGCAGAAGAAGTCCACAACCAGCGCCAGCTTGGGCCTGGCCTAACTGTTAGCAATCCTCTTGCTTGCTCCCTCTTTGCTAGCATAAAGCTTTTATCCTGTTTCTGAACTGGCTTCAAAGCAGCAAGGAGTGTGCCTGTGCAAGCTTTGCTCCATCTTAGTGACTAGGAGACTCACATGAGTCAAGACATCAGAAAAGACATTTTTGATCTCCCTTGTGGATGGGTAAAGCTTAAATTCTTGCCTACTTGATTTCTACATGAAAATCATGTGATCTTTCAATTTTGGTGACATTTCTGATTAATTTGACAACAGTCAAGACCACTGCATTGTTTGGAGCTCCGTGCAAATGCACGTGTGAACATTTGCTTTGGCAGGCCCTGCTAGTAATCTAGGTGTGAAGAGAACTCGTTCGTGAAAGCTACAGACAGGGACTAGGTGCTGAGGCATCCAGCTTAACCAACATGGCAGTGTCACCGAGCACATGCAATGGCAGAATTTTGCAAGTCTCAACAAGCTTAAATTATGTTCTTACAAAGCTAAGACAGCTAAAGAACTTAATGTGTTTCTGTGTACTACTGCTAGCACACTGTCTACAACAACCTAAAAAGAGCCTCAAGTGCTAAGTCTCACAATGAATCTGATTCCCTGATTTTGCTGTGAATGGAGCTGGTTTCTCCAGTAGACATTATGATGGATGGCATCCCAAACTAAAAACGATATATTGGTAATGCCTTACAGATTTTGCAGCATCGTTCTGATTTTGTTGTTGTTTTTGTTGTTGTTTTTCAGGGCTCTTGCTGATGTTATGCGACCTCAAGGCCCTTGTACAACAGATCATATGGAAAGAGATCTAAACATTGTAGTACATGTGCAACATTATGAAAACATGGAGACAAGGCCTCCGCCAAATAATTTACGTAAGTTGCATTTTAACTTTATCAAACTCTGGAATGTTGGCACTAAAATGAGCATTATGAAAAAAATATTGCTGGATGTCAAATGAGGATCAATAGGACATGGGTTTTCACAAATTAGAAATAGTCCTTACTTCAGAATCAGAAATATTTAGGATTTTCTAGTGCAAATAGTGTAACACTGAGAGAAAGCCATTTTGAATAGAAATATTAGTTGTTATATTTATTTTTAATTAGTTGTCTTGGTTGACTAATATTGGTTTGCTATCTTTGTCTCCTTTTACTCATTGGTTTTGCTCAGTTCAAGTTATGCCTTATGACACGTTTTGTTATATCAAAATACACATAGTTCATCTTGCAGCAAGATTTCACAAGATGTTTCCTAGGGCTGTAACATCCAATAAGAAAGCGGTCTTGCTAGGCTGTTATACTATCTCCATTAGGAACAGAGTTCAATACTTTCCCGGAGAGCATCAAGTTGTATGTGGTTTTCACTTTCACTTTTTTTTTTTCCTAAGGGAAAGGTGAGAGGAAAATTATTTTAAGTTTTAAATATTTTCGTTCTGTATGTGCTAGAACGTGTTTATGTTATTGAAGGCAAGGAAAAAGTGCACCTTGGAGCTTCAGAGGAAATATGGTGACATTTCAAGTGGTTCTGAAGTCTAGGCAACTTATTTCTCAGTCTTGTGTTAGACCACAGAACAAACCTTTCTCATGCTCAGTCAATTTTAGCTTTTGTGACGAACAGTTCTACTACAATTTTAGTTTGGATACGTATTTGTGTTAGATATCCACCCATATATATAAATATATATACATGCTTACAAATCATAGATAGTAAATTTACAAATTCAAGTTTAATATATTTATAAAAGAAAAGGGTATAATTCAGGAAGGTTTATATTGTTAGGCAGTGGATGGCTTTATTCTGTGCTGCAAATCAATGTAGATGTGCATTTTGCTGCAAATACACTTTTACTGCATTGGTATTTGGATTTTGAAACATTAAAGCACTAATCTTTCCCTTATCTTTCTGTAAATATAGAAAGCAGAAAATTTGCTTATATTTGGGCAAAGAATGACTTTTATTTGGACCGCACTCTGCAGTATTGAGAGATTTTACTGCTTTCTTTTGGGGAAGGGTATAAAAACAATATGAGGAAGAGCAGGTTCATATGCTGCATGCACTCCTGATACTTGTTTCGTGGTAGGGGCTGACTGTGATTTCTTATGCACATTGTTACAGAGCAATATGAGTGATTAAAGCTGTGATCGCTAATAAAGATACCACATATAGTGAAGTGTGACACCTAATCCATCTGCACTGCTCTCCAGCAAAGTAATTCTACCTGGGCCTGTGCAGTCCTACACTGCAGAGGCGGAGTACACACATACTGCAGCATTATACCCCTAATTGTATAAAACATACCACTTGTGGAGGGAAACTTACGCTTCTCTCTCAATCAAAGGTGTTCTAGTCCTCTGGAGCTGAGGTGGTGAACTTCTGAAGGTTTAAGGAGGATGGGAATATGCAGAATACCTCTCTTCGCTCTGTGTATTAGCTCTTTGCTGATCTCTGGATCCTTCCTGTGACTATGTTTTCAAGAAGAAAGATTGCAAATGGGAATGAAGTTAGGGTACAGTCTTTATTTTCCTCTCATGTGAAATGTTTATTCAGAATCCCAATTAATGAAGGAGTCAGAAAGTAAAGAGATCCTTACTGCACTGATTGTATCTGGATTTTTTGTAATCACCACAGAGATATTTTGCTTAATGCTCTTTGTATACTACAATATACAGTGTAACATATCAGGTTCTTTAAACTCATTGTTTCTTGGATTTTAATTCAGATTTAAGCCTTGCTTCTATACACTCTTGCATATAAACACAACACACAATTACTGCAAGGAAGAAAAAGATAAATTTAATAGTATCTTAGGATCTTGGCTTGTGATGACCCCAGATATCCGTACCACCTCTGTCTCAGAATTTGGCCCTCTGGCACAGACGAGAGAATTCTATGTGAAACAGCCCTTGCACCATGCAACTTACAACACAGAAGCACTACTCTTACTTTGGAGCTATCTTAATAACTGGGTAATGAATAGGGTCAGTTCCAAGACTGCTTCACATGCAGCTCAGAAATTCCTGCTACAGATGCAAACCTCTGAAGCAAGCAGCTATGATGGTAACTCTTTCAGTCTTTAATCAACTTTATGGATTAAGTCAATCAGTTTAGATTGTTCAATGCAGACCTTCAAGTGGTGAAATTACTCAAGGCATTCTATAACCAATATTACATACATTCACTTCATAGCAAGTAGATCATTATTCTGTATTTGTTGCCATAATATTCCCTCATAAACTCATCTAAAACATGACTAAATGACCTACTAGAATTAGTCAGAACATCACTAATGTTTAAAGTCTGTCGAGAGCATGTGCATTTATAGTGCAGAAAAAAATATTTATAAACAAAAATTACAAAGACAAATTTTCCAAGTCCAGTATCTTGGCAATTTGAAATTTTACAGTAGAGTTCTGAAGCACCACAAGAGTGGATATTACTTTGGCAGTGCAGCGTTACCTACTAGTAGTGCTAGAAGAGTGAGAGGCTTTTCTGGGTATTTTTACAAGTAAATAAACCAGAGTGAATTACAGCAGAAATTCTATTCCAAATCTTATAGAGAGAAAATGAAATGGTAGAAAAATATAGCAACAGACACTTTGATCTGTATTTTTTAAGTTTTCTTTTCTAAGTTACTACTTCATCTACTAGCCATCTCAAAACGACACTTGCAAATTTGAGGCTGGTGTACTTTTCACAGTGGCTCATAGATATGAAGAGAGAAGGAGGAATCTCTTAGGCATTGCCTCCTTTCCGTGTCGTGTCTTTCAGAATACTGAAAACCAACTACTGAAAGCCAAACATTATTAAAAATGTTCTAATGCAAGTGTTCATTTGCTCTTTCTGTCCTCTTGAAAACATTTTGCTGATGTTGCCAACCCATTCTGAAAGTGTTTTATGAAAGGAAGCTCTGTCAAAATGACAAACTTTTCATGATCTCTGACACTGAAAGTAAGTATGGTTTTGTTTCTGGACTGTTTGTTACCAGAGGACAAAGATTTTATGAGCTGCCTGCAGCTAGCACAGCTATTTGCCAAAACTAGCAGTCCAGTGGAAGGCCAAAAGCAGAGATCTCTTGTCAGCATCTTGCAGTTTACCTAGTTTCTTGTCCCTTTTTTACTGATATTCCAAAAAGAGCAGATATATTGGAAGTTCTGGAAAAAGCCAGAAAGTTCATATTTGTCCATATGAATCCAGACATGGAAGCTTTTTAGTAAAAGCTATTTTGTCATTAGCAGTTGTGTCATAATTTTCTTCCACTACTGTGCTTTACTTAGGATTGCTTTTCCATTATTTCCCTTCATTTATATATGCTAGAATGTAGTGGTGCTTTGCAAACAAGCAGCAGGTATCTACCAAGAATCATGGCATTCCAGTTTTCTAACATGGAATGTTAAATAAAATAATAAATAAAAAAAAAGATGACATATAAAAGTTATGTTAAAAACATAAACCCAAATGCAAACCTTACTGCAGAATGAGCTGTTTTGTTCATCTCTTTTAAGAATCTTAAGAAAGCAGAAGCATTCTAGATTTTAGTTTTTCTTCTTTATTTTTTTCCTTTCTACTTGTTGTGTTAAAAGTAAGCAATTTATTTAACTTGATTGGATTATAACACTGGTGCAGTGGGAGTTAGGAGGCTTTGTAGCTACATCCTCATTTCTGAAATGTGATTACTGCTATTATTTCTAATTCATAATCTATGAGAGCAGAGTGAAACAAATACATATGTTAGTGCAATCCACAGTAACTTTTCATAATGATCAGTAAAAGCTCTGTTATTCTCTCCTCAATAATAACCAGCCTTGCACTAGTAAATTTAAAACATTTATGCAGACTCCCAAGATAAAGGTGACTTTAAAGAGAAGCCAATTCTAGATTATGGAGGTTTTCAGAAGAAAAATGCTAGTTTTAATTTAGTTTGACATGTATGGATTATTTCTTTATTCTGACTTTAACACTGCAAAAGGGAATTGTAAACACACCACTCAAAGAAGGAAGAGTTGCACTGTATCAAATGGCCAATTTTAATACTGGCCAAGGATTTGCAGCACATGTGATTAAAATGACATTTTCTATTCTAAAATATATGCAAAGGAATAATGTGTTTGCTGCTGCATTTGATTGTCAGTTGTCCTGGATACTTACTGACTACAAATGCTAATGCTGAAAACAAAGCAAAGACATTTCTGTAACTGGTGCCTTGCCTTACAATAAGTTCACTTTTGTTGTTTTTGTCGTTTTTTTGTTTCTGTGTTGAGACAGTTTAAATAGGAGGGTATTTTCTGAAGTTCTCACATATCCCAATAAGCATTCTGTATTCCTGTGCTTTCCCCATTTCTGTAAAGGGAAGCTCAGCCTTTGTTTTCCAGTGAGAGAAACTCACTAGTTTGACACTGTGAAAATAAATACAGTTAGAATTTGCGAGGGTTTTTTCCCTGTCTTTTTCATCCCTAGTGAATATGGGTTTTGTTATTGTTGAATACAATGGTCTTCGGCAAGCTAATTATTTTTATGTTTAACATACCTAAACATGTTTGTATCAGATGATTCATTGTATCCCATTGCCTAAATACACTTCCTACTGTTGCTCACTGGAAATAAGCATACAGGCATATCAAGAAACTTTAGTTAAGAGAAGTACTATTCTTTAAAATGCAAAGCTCCTGAAATATATAAAACTAACAACTAATTTACTTGCAGTAACTCTTGGACAGTGAATTGCATAACACTGAAAAAGCAGTAATTGAGAATGTGCAGATATTACTGGAATGATGTGCTTCTGGTGACATGAGTCTTGAAACTACCAAAACCCTTGCTCAGACACAGGGCTGCAAAATCCAAAGGACTAAGCAAATAACTGACTGCTTGGCCTTATTGGTATCTAGGTTGTTTGATTGTAGTAAAATGGTTTTCTTAGGCCTGGCTCTATGCACAGTTCTAGCCCAGAGGAATTTGACTATGCTCTTGGCTGTTCACCTGCTCACTCAGAAGGACAAAGTACGGATAGAAAAGCTGAGCTGTATAGACAGGGCTCCAGCTGTGTTTTATGAGGGAAAAGATGGACAACACTAGTAAGTTTTCAGCCAAGAAAAAGATAGTTTTAGCACAGTGACAGGAGAAGTGAAGAAGTACTGCTGATGGAGTGCTCTGAGACAGTGAAGAATGAGGGAGAATAAAATGGCTAACTTAATTGGAGGGCATACTTAGCGCACAAGAGACTACAGTGCTATGACAGAGGGGGGACACTGCAGTCAGGAAGAGCTGGGAATTTGTTTCCTGCCAGTATGCAAAACCTCATTTTACTGCAGTTCCTATGATCTGTCCAGGAAGCACCTTCACACTATTCCAAAAAATCTGATAATTTAGAATAAATTCCTAATATCTAAAAGCTAGTAGAAGTTAACCGTGGGAGAAGGCTAATTATTATGCTTTGATTGTAATATACAACAAGGAGGACAAATTCCACATTTAAATTTTACACTTTACAAAACTAATCATTCAAGGAAAAGCCCACACTAATATCACCAGCCATGACAAAAGAAACACACTATTTTTTCAATATAATTTCTGTTTAAGGTTAAAAGCTGCAAGCTGCTGTGTCATAGCTACCTTGAGACTACTTTTTAAACTACTTTAATTTCTAGATACCAACTTCAAAAATTATAAATTATGCTACCAGTAGAACTTCAAAGCATTAGCAAATTGGTGATAGAATTTTTGTTAATACTATTACAGCTATAGCAATGAATTCCAGAGCTCCAAAGCTTCCATGCTGGAAACAAAATTTCCCATATAAACTTAAGAGTCTGAAGACGCATTTCTCTTGCAACTGCTCTGCCGACAGACAGGGTACGACACAAAGTGACCACACACTAGCTGTATAATATGCAGAATTTATTAAACAAGCACACTAAAGCAAGCATACTAATGTGAATTAGGTAAATCTCTCTCTATATATATAGTGAATAAGTACAATAAAGCAAATCAGAGATATAGGTATGTAAGTACTGAAGAAAGATAGCAATGCATTGTATCATTACTGTATAGAGAGAACAGAGATTAAGAAGAAATACATAACCAGTTACCACTGAATCATAATCCCAACTTCAAAAATTATAAATTATGCTACCAGTAGAACTTCAAAGCATTAGCAAATTGGTGATAGAATTTTTGTTAATACTATTACAGCTATAGCAATGAATTCCAGAGCTCCAAAGCTTCCATGCTGGAAACAAAATTTCCCATATAAACTTAAGAGTCTGAAGACGCATTTCTCTTGCAACTGCTCTGCCGACAGACAGGGTACGACACAAAGTGACCACACACTAGCTGTATAATATGCAGAATTTATTAAACAAGCACACTAAAGCAAGCATACTAATGTGAATTAGGTAAATCTCTCTCTATATATATAGTGAATAAGTACAATAAAGCAAATCAGAGATATAGGTATGTAAGTACTGAAGAAAGATAGCAATGCATTGTATCATTACTGTATAGAGAGAACAGAGATTAAGAAGAAATACATAACCAGTTACCACTGAATCATAATCCAGGCCCACACTTCCAGCTGGGAAGCCCCGTTACAGCCAATGCCAGGAGTCTCACCTACATGATGCATCCACCCATAGGTGAGGCTTCTCCTATGGCCACAAAAGAGTCCCACTTTTATACCCTTATCAAAACAACCGGCTTTATGCCAGATCTCTAATTGGTTATTTGTGGGACCCTGCAGTTTCTCATGGTCTCACCGTTGTCCACTCTGAAAGCGTTGGCCAGGGCCCCCTATTGCAGCCAAGTATGAAGCTCACAGAGCAGCTGCACACCTAGGTTTTCCTGCCTCTTCCCGACAAATAGTCACAATGAACATAAACATATATACTCTGCCTGTGGCAAACAACATCTTTTGTTACGTTTCTCAGTCATGAGAGGGAATCAACTCCCAGCTAGGTTCCCATCCACTACAGCAACTCAGTCACTATAAGGCAGTAATGTATAATCAGTTCTGAATGTGTGTTTAGCCTCACAATCATTAATGTGAGAAATGTTTCTAATTTACATTTAGATTTTAATTCAGATGCATGATGCTGATTTATGAGAAGATGCTATGAAACGTCTTGAAACACGAATGAGTGTTTTCAAGGAAGTTAATTACAACCTGAGAATCAGAGCTTCCGAGTTTGTTTAGGAAAGACAATAAGTGAAACAAATGGAATATCTCATTTGTCACTGACTGTTTTGCATTTCACCAATTAGAGTTCTTCTAGAAACAGGATGATTTTGAACATGTTAATATAGATATCATACACAATAGCTTTTTATTCATAACTACACCAGTCTTCACCGAGTGTCATATGTCAGAACTCTAGCAATGCTCCTACTGTACAATTAATTCCATACCTTTAGAACCATCCTGTTGGTTTAATCTGGCACATGAGAAAAAAAGGTTAAGGCAAATAGTAAACACAAAATCTTGCATGAACAAGGACTGACGGACTTCATCCTGGGTCTATAATCAAACTGTGAATTTAACATCATTACATATGTTCAGTGCATCTCTATTCTAAAATATGTCTTGTGAGATGCAATTTTATTGGAAACTCTGTGAGTTATGCATCCTTCCCACAATTTTAGTCAGTGGGATATATTTTGAACCATGTTGGGTAAGTCTTCATTAGCTCTGTTGCATAGAACCATTTCCTTTAGGACTGAACAATGAAGTTTTCACTCTTTCTTTCTTAATTTATTTTATAATAAGAACAATTGGATTAGATTACTGCCTTGCATCCTATCATTTACTTCAAGTCAGCTTTTAATTCAGATAAATTTGACATATCTTAATAAAAATATTCATCAACGTAAAATATATTCAGGAGACATACATTTAATCACTGACATTATCCTTTTGCAGCAATAATTAACCTTATGGTAATAAAAATATTTAGCATATATTTTTACACTTTATAATGTAATTCAAAAGGCTGAATAATTATTTAATAAATAGCATTGCTGTACTAGACTATGATATGGGCAGGTTTGAGCCACACAACAGCAGACTCGAATAGCACACATAAAGGATGAGACTCTTTGCTGTCATTGGAGTGCAGATTAAAGTACTTTGAAATGTTGCCCAGTAGTAAGGGATGTATTTACCATCTGCAAGATGAAAAGTTCAATATCTAAATGTGGTTTGGCTTTCTAAAAGTTACATGTTTCCCTTGTGATTCCACTTTTACTTCCATACTATCAGCATAATTATTTGCTAAGGGCTTAGCTCCACAAGTGTTACTAGGTATTGATATGTCCTGGCATCAAATACTCCCCATAAAACAAAGGCACTACTTCTTAGAAGAGTAAGCATCCTCTACTCTTTTGGCACTTTGCAATCTAAGATTTACTTATTAAATTTTCTTAATGAAGTGCTATTCCTATTATATACTACTCAATATCTAAAACTGTATTTTGTCTTTGGACAGATACACTGAATACCATTATTCTCAATGTTGAAAAACTTCCAGTGCAAAATATTCTAACTATTAACCACAACTATCAGCAAGATCAATCATCAATGCTTCATGTCTGTTGAAATCTTTCATGACACTGGGATTTTTGATGTCAAAAACTGGTATAGAAAACAATGCCAAAATAATAGGAATCATGTTTTGGGGAAAAAACCAAACCAAACCAAATCAACAAAACAAACCCAACCCTTTTGTGATTGTATTCTGCCAGATTTTAGCTCCTTAAAATGAAAAGGATAGAGACTGAAATACCTTTTTTGTTTAATATGGCATGAATCACCTCATTGAAACACAAACAAAAAGTACCTTTTGCTTTCACTGATGGTTTGCCAACATCACCACACAAATTACACTTGCCTTTTTCCATGCCAAAACAATATCGTTTTAACTGTTGACTTACAGCTTAATCATCTCTCCAAATCCATGAACTCCCACCCTCATATTTTGTCTCAAAAATCATATATTTGTAACACAAATGATAAAAATATAAATTCATTAATACATCAGTTTCTGTCCACTCATTCAAGTGCAAGCATTAACTATTACAAGCTGATATATCCACAGCTAACCATGTGCATTTTGTATCACTCTGGCTGTGCAAAACTTTGATACTATAGTTTAGATGTTAAAATGCTCTTACTGGAAATTTAACATTCTGTAGAATTACTTTGCTCTTCATTTTTTAATCAGTCATACTGACTTCACCAAGCAGAAGCAGTGCAGTGGTTCCAAACTAAAGTAGAAGAGCTTGGCTGCATGCATTAAAAAGCTTACAAAAACACATCCCAGTATTCCGAGGCAATTCTGATATGCTGTTCAGAGATTTTCACAAGTTTCAACCAGAAACGATTTTCAGTACCTTTGTTCTATGTTCTTTGCTTTACATCATAACTTCCTCTGAAATGGACACAGTGGCTCTGGCTCCAGTTTTACAATCATTAGGTAAAGTTAAGAAGGGAATTGAGTGTGTCTAATATTTATGAAATAAGCTTTGGTGTTGATTTTTGTAACAGAAAAAATAGTTGAAAAAATGTCTAGAACCATGATACAAAATGACATTGATAATCATTCCCAGATGATAACAATGTGCATTTGTATGTTTTCTTACGTATACCAGTAAATTTTATCTTTAACCTTTAGTTACCACATTTAAATAGCTTTCAAGAACCGTTCAGTAAAGTACTGTTGGTTGTAACTCATATACATAAACATGTCCATGCACCCAAGCTTAAGGCTATAACTACACTTCTGAATACATAATGAATTTATAACATAATCCAAATAATCCAATTGTCTTTTACCACCCACTTCTTACCAATTAAAGAAACACACATTTGGTAAATAGTTGTTTTACACACGCAAAAATATACCCAAACGTGAATGTGCATGACAAATAGGTGAAATTCTTATGGTCCAAAGTCATAGTAGAGCATTCACTATTTTTAATGACACAAGGATTTTACTCAGGGGCACTAAAACTCACTTAGGACCTCATATATCTTATTAAGAGAAATTATGTTCGTCTTGTTAATCTTGAATAAGGAGAGAGATAAAGAGATATGCAGGAAGTTTAGCCTATGGCTTCACAAAAAACCCCAATGACAGAGCTTGGACAACTCAGTGCTGGAGAAGGAAAAAAGCATGTTCATTGCCAAGAGTAATAGAAGCTAGTCAGGGGAAGTGCAGTGAAAACTACCAAATGGTTTAACAAATTAAAGCCTCCTGAGAAGTGTTTTGAGAAGCCAGGAGGCTAGAAGTAGTTTCCAGCTAGATGTACTTTCCATTTTTGTTCTGATTTCAGGAAGGTTTTGGAGTCTGGCAATGAGCAAAATGTCCGTGCCCTTGACACACAGGAAAAGGAGAACCTTTTGTGCTCTTCTTCCATGCTCCTCCCCTTTGGCAGCACAGCTGCTGTAGTTGAACAACTGTTGTCATCCCCAGTATAAAGAACAGGGCTCTTGGAGGGCTTGTGTGGATACTAAATTCTCAGCCACTGAACCCTGGCACAAAATAGAATTGCAAGTGGCAGCTTTCACTTCCCTAAATGGTCTAAAATTCCTCTGGATTTAGAGTAGAGCACTGAGCACAGTGGAGATTTATTTCACTGAGGCCCTTCCAAGTACTGAGGGATCCAAGTCAGCACATTTGCAAGGGGGTATTTGGCCAGGAACAAACTGGTTTCCTGGTCTGGCCAGGTGGGGTTGGCCTATGTAAACCAATATGCTTATATCATTTGGAAGCAAATTAATAGTTGAGCATCCCTGTGTTAAAAAGAATGAGGCCTACCAACAGGTTCCAAAAAGGAAAAGTAGTTCCTTCAGCACCATCCTCATCCAGAAGTTAAACTAAGGAACTGATGGTGGTTTATATATTTTTGCTCTTTCTTTCACACATCTGAGGCCTGAAGGAGTTGCTGTACAACACACTTACAGCAATTCC
>NW_009931688.1:56993-59802 GCF_000696875.1 Nestor notabilis | reverse complement strand
GCTGGGGGCTTGGCCAAGAATCAGGAATATGATTTTTTCCGAAAAGCTTTGCTCTACCTCATCAAATGACTAACTCTACTTTAAAGAATGTATTTTGCATTTATAATAATGTATGAGACTATTTCTCATTTTTTTCCAAAGCTGAAATGTTGGAGAAATACATTTCTCCTACAGTAATTCAGATTCTTGTTAAAATCTCCAGTTAATTTCTGAACAGCCAGCAGTACTGTGAGGAAAATTTCCTCGTCCTTTGTCAAAACCAAACCTGACCACTCTTGATTAGAAAAGTTTCAAGTTTCTAGTCATAGCTCTGTAGTTAAATTGCCATTAAATGCTTTATTTTGTTAAATGAACTGTTATAATATTTTACTTTTTTGACTTCTTTCCCATCATTTTAACACTTTGTTTTTCTTTGGTTCTTGCTTGTCCTTCTTGCATAAGGACCTCCACTTAAGAAAGAAAGAAAAAAGCATGCACTCTGTGGTATAAGACACTTGCAGAAGGCTTTTGCATAGACATTTAACTAGAATAAAGATCACTTTCAGAGTTATAATGAGCAAGATGCACTTATAACAGCCAACTCCTTAGTCTATACTATGTGTCTGTGGTTAATCTTACATCTGAAAGTTCTTGTGTCAAAGTCAGTAAACTAAATTTTACCTTGGAAGACCATTATACTATCCTTAACCATGCAAAGGTATCACTGTGATGAGAGAGGGGCCAGAGGCTAAGCCTGGATAAAAATGTTTGTAGCAAAAGCAGTAACAATTACCGGAAACTTCTGGATGTTGAAGAATACTAAAAGCGAAATTATTTTGCTTCTTTGAAGATGTCCACATTTTAGCAGATATTATAGAGGATAAGTATATAAAATAAAATTTATATTATTAGAGTAGCTTTTTCTCTGACTTCTTCATTATATTAATGATTTAATGCACCCACCTAAGAATTGCCTAACTCACTAAATCTTTCTCTGACTGTGAACCTACACCTCTTAAAGAGAGGCCTAAATCACTATATACAAATAGATTAGGCTTATTTCCTCTCAGAGTAAGCAAATCACAATAGCAAAAAAACACCAGTGCTGCAGGATTTTTTTCAAGCACATACAAATGACACACTTCAAATATGATGATGTTGTATTGTCATAATTTAGCATTTCAGAGACATTTGCTTTTACTTGGGAAAATCTGGTTTGAAATATATATTTGCAAGCTGCACCTTATGACGCCATTTCCACCATTTCTACAGATGCAGAGGCATTGCTGAAGATGTCTCTGGAACCAGAGACACTGGTTCCAGAGTCTCCAGGGAGAACTGGTCTTCCAGCGTCTCTGGAACCAGAGACACTCCAGAGCTGGAGTTATGCTGCAAACTGTGAATCACCTATTTGCTCTATGCATAAGAAAAGATTTTCAGATTTTTAAGTGTCAAAATCTCCCAAACATTTTTAGATAGGAATGCAAGTGGTCCATGAAAGCCTGGTCTTTGTAACTGAGTGCTTCACTCTGCTGAATTTGTCCACTGGAATAACACTACTGTTCCCCTTTCCTCTTTAGCACCTCCCATGTCTGTTCATCAGGAAGAGGAAGGATTGTGTCTCTCCACTCCAACCCCTCTGCATCTCAGTAGCCCATACACAGTACCTCAGGTTCCTCCTGCATTTCTTGAGTTTGTCTGGACAAAGAATAATCTCTGGCTTTTTCAAAGAAGTTACACATTCTGGTATACATGCAACAGTAGGATACATATAGCCATATGCTGACTGATCAGCAAACAAAACAAAACAAGCGGACCTCTATAGAGTTTATACTTTAGCCTTTTGTCCATTCAGCCATTCATTTTCCTAACAGCTGTAGAAACATCTCATCCTTGAGATCTCAAAAATACCAAAATGGGCAAATGGGTTGAAAGTTATAGAGGTAGTAACAGATAGCTAGACAAAAACCCCACAAACAAACCCAAACAAACAATAACCTTGTTCTCTTTTAGGATCAATAAACCTAGAATTATTTACTGAGTGCAATAAAATGCTACAAGATGTTGTTAAGGTGAAATTTGGATCCATAAATAAGTATTGAGATACTTATTTGACTGCTTTCAGAGTCTGTAATCATCAAATATAGAAATCTAGTCATCATAGGCTGGGAATGCCAGGAAAAAAGAAAAGGAGGATGGAATAACCTATGGCACATCCTCTTCCCTGTGGATCAAAGAAATTATCTATTGGGATGATGCCTGGTTTGTACTGTCTAAATTAATTGTATGGGAAAGTCTGAAGGGAGTCAGGATATGTCAGAAGATCAGATCACAGAGGAAAATACGAGCTCAAAACTTGGCAGCTGATTTATTAATTGCTAATTATTTTTGCTTTACATGATATTAAGTGTGTGCTAGAAGTTTCCAAGTGGAAAATTCACACAACTGTTAACGCAGTTCAAAAGCAGTATTAATCCTCCTTTATGGCTTGCAACACTCTTGGGAAAGAAGATATTGCACAGCTCCAAGGATGGAAAGTCACTGTTAAGCAATCTGAAGCTAACTTGCAGATTACAAAAGTGCGTATTTCCCTATGTGAAATCTATGTATGAAGAAGTGGATTTACTTTCCCTATAGAGCGTAACCTATATAGAGTTCGGGACCAGCGCACCCTGGAAGTTCACGAGCATGAGCTGGTAATTTTAAGAATACTCTTCTCATGTAGTTACTGACAAGTCTTTTCAGCTTTGAAGGAATTAACAGAAGTAATTTTATCTTAATTATCACCCCAGGAAATTAAAACCAGGACATCTGCATGTCATAGACCAAC
>NW_009931688.1:44685-56962 GCF_000696875.1 Nestor notabilis | reverse complement strand
GCATTCCTGGTAATCAGTATGTCATGATCACTACTTTATCTGAAGAATCCTTTTGAAACATTCTCACAGTAACTTCCAGCCACAGATTTCACTCAATTTGACCCGTGTGAGATAATTGCAAGTAGTAAGCAGACTGCTTGCTCTGTCCTTTGGATTTGGTATCAGTGACAGCTCCTAATGGTTATTCTCACCAGCTTTCCTTTGATTGAGATGCAGAGTGCTTTTTTACACAGGACTGAAGCACGTATACACTTCCTCTTGTGTTGACAGAGTTCCTGACACCCCCTCAATATGGTGAGGCCTTACAGCTGGAGTGATGTCCATATAGAACAAACGTGAGCTTTTCCTTAGTCTGACTGCATGCAAGCTTAGTGCCTCTAAGCATCAGATTATCTTTGTGCTCATACTGTAGAAAGGTGTTGCAGAAGTCAGTGCAGAGCTGGCTGTGATCCAACAGTCCATTATCATACTGATGGTTAGATACCTGCTGGATAGCGTAGATTGCTGCTGCCACAGCTGTCTGAAGTTGTGTTCACTGCTCTCACTACCCGTTAGAGCAAACTAGTTTTGGCAAACTACAGTATACAACATCAGGAAGTCTGACAGATCCAATTCATGAATGAGGATCAGCATAGCCTTAACATAAAAAAACGCCAGATGAAAGGTAACTTGCTCAGACCGGATGTATTGAACATATGGGATGAAAGCAGCTGTCAAAGGAAGATGACAATGAAGAGCCTCAGTTCACAAAGAAGATGTCAGAAAGCACACAGAGAGAGTGGGTTCTATTTAAAATGCTCCAGAGACTCCTTTTTTTTTTTTTCCAAAAAGAGTTTAAATTCCAGAACTAGGTAGTGTGTAACACATGGATGTGCCTACATAGTTCACTGAATTTCAGAGCAGAGAGCTGTGTCTGCACAACTGTTTTTACCCCCTTGGGTAAAGTTACCTGGACTGACCATGTGGCACTGTATCACCTTAAGTCATTTGGTAGATGTTTGGATGATAACTTTATTATATTTTTCTTTTTAAGCCACAGACAAATAGTATCAGAAAGAAAGTAAGCGACAATAACCAAACTCATTTTACAACAGCAGCAATAACAACTTAATGATTTACCCAGCTGTGACTCAAAAGCAGGCCAGGCAGTCTCATTCTCCTCACCCCAAGAAGTATCTAGTGGATGATGCCATTGTTTCAGCTCTGTCTCTCTCTCCCATTTGGTCTCCCCCTCGCCCATCAAAGCTTTTCTTGCCTTTATGTTTGTGATTATGCTTTCCTGTGCCTGACAATTGCAAGGAAGATATGCTACAGTCAGTGACAAGGCAAGTATTCTAGAAAAACATTGCGAGAAGAAATGAAATAGCCAATACCTGACATCAGTTTCTGGAAGTGATCACCAATATGTAAATTTATGTCATGCTCTGTAATTTGTAGAAAAAAGCAGTATTTGTTTAAAGGTCATGATTAATTAAAAAATCAATGAAAACACTTGTAAATGCATGGAAGAAAATAACTCACTATTAAAATGTAATTGCAGCATAAGGATCCATAAAAGGTGTTAAGGGAAAAGACAGCCTAAGTTTGTCTCAGTTTCAACACCAACTCTAGCTGAAAAAGTGAATTTCTAAAAGCTTGAAGTTGTGCCACTCAGAATAACAAATGTGGGGTTTTAAAAACAAATAATTGTGTTTTCTTACATACTTTCACATGCTTATCACTTCAGGATAATGCAAGTCTATGTATGTTCTACGATGGGATATGACATTCCTCTTCTCTCTCCATCAAATTTCTGAATTTAGGCCACTTACATACTACACGTAAGCTGCCACAGTATACATAGCTACATACGTTAATACAGATACCCCCCGCATGTACTATGTAATATGTAAAGCATACAGCACAATATATTCTCAGTGCACCACTGACATTGGATCAAGAGGGTAAATGGAGAGTAACATCATGTATTTTTTTCCCCTGCTGGGTAAACAATCTTCGTTTTGCCTTTACGTATTAGTGGGGGACGAATGTGTTTGTTAGTAATACACCTTTATATGAATATATAAACAAAATGTGCCTGCTGAGAGATGCATTTTCTAATATTATCTGTAGTTACTATTACAAGATTCCTTGAACTAACTCACTGCACATGCAGCACTGTGATCTTTTCACCCATTATGTATAACGCTTTGTGGTAAAAATAAACTCTACAGGCACAGAAAATTCAAGAAATTTCTATCTTCAGGTCTTATGAATTAATGCAAAATAATGTGAAAGTTACAATAACACACTCATCCTGATACAAACCTGGGTTTCTATCTTTCAGTCGGGTATTGTCTTTCATTGTCCTTGACAGTCTTTGAATTCCATCCACTATGTTTTAAATCAATACTTGAGATGCAACAGTACTATTTGTATCAGTATAATACTATAATAATTTCAGAAATAGAACACAATAAACAGTATCCTTGTTTGCATAATCAAGATATGCCCATCTCATGATAGAAGGATGCTTGTAACAATCTGTTGTATCACTTATGTTAACCTTATTACCTACCCTGGGTAGACTAAGATGTAATTTAAAACAGAAATAACACAGTATTGGGGATAAGGAAATGCCGATCAAAACCTTAAGGATTTCTAGAGGTCACAAACATCCTGACAGTCTGCCAGGACCACAGCTGCTGACTAGAGAACACCTTCCATTTTCCCTGAAACTCCAGGTTAACAAGGTTATTAAACACTTCGGAAAAACTAAAAATTGGTACTAATCAGGAGCTCATTCTGGAGGGAGAATCCTCAGGTTTCTAGCATCTATAATGCTTTAAATAAGAGTATTAAAATATTTAAAAATGTAAAGTGAGTAACCAGGCTAATTTATTATTTTTTATGCAATTCACTAAAGAAATCAGCTCAGTTGGCAACGGTGGTTCAAAAATCAGATATCAAATCTGAGAGTATGAAAAAACTCCTTTTATTGATATGGACACAGGCATTGGCAAAAACATACTGTTGTGGGGAAGAAAAAAAGGCTTGAGGGACTGGATCTGATTAAGCAGAAAGCGGAGCTTGTTACATCTGAATCCCCAGTTTAAATACAGTCATAGCGAGTACAACAGTGGCCAGTTTGTAAGTTTGCAGCCTGAACTATCTGTCCCTAGATTTCTAATCCTTTGAGCATTAAACAATCTGGAAAAAAACAAACTTGCCATTTTTTTAATAGAGTCAGTAACCTGTGTTCTTAAGCAGACAGAATTGCTAAAAACAGAGATGAGAGTGTTTATTAGCAAGTATTTAATTTTTGAACATATTTGGCTTTCTGGAAGGAAAAGAAAGGTCTTTTGAATGGAAAATGTTAGCTTTCTTGGTTGACAGTTTTGGGTGGAATCGTTACTTGGTGGAAATAATTATGTGATAGACTGACAGAGTACCTGGGCTATCTGGTGAGGCAGACTGCCTCTGCTCTCTCTTCCCTCACTGCTGGTACAACACATTTCAGGCTAAAGCAATCTCAGTGGTATCTAAGTTCCCTCGTGGTGGGAGAAAAAGGGAAAAGTGAATGGGCATTGCTGTGATCCACAGCAGTATGCTTACATTGTCCAACCTCCACCTCTGACCACCTCTTAGCTTCATGGACTGTGTGGATTCATAGCTTTTAAAGAAGAAATGAGTTCTATTAGATCTATGATCTATACAGATACTCCCTGTATAATAGAAGTCCTATAATGTTACCCAGCAGCTCCTATAATCAGCACGTGGGCTGTGAAGCCAAATTGCTGCTATCCTTCTGTACTACAGGTCCTATTTTAGTGGTAATTTCTTTTTTTAATGATAAATGTATGATTAATCTTTTCTTTACTTAATTTGGTATCATAAATTAATACAAACCAGAAGTGTAAAATATGCTTATAATCCTCGGAGTTCTGTTAATCCCTAACTGATAGTAGGAAAAAGGAGAATACTACTAATGGAAGTAGCATATACTGAAGATTTTGCTTTCATGTGAATGCAATTGGAGCTTTTCCCTTAAGCTAATAGGATAAGTAACTATATGAGGAAATCCACAGACACTGCAAATGTGCAGGAGGGAGAGGGTAGTGGGGTAGTGTTTGCTTGGTGTTCAATGGTCCATGTGCAGTAAGCTGGCAGTTCCACCTAGTTCCTACCGGACAAATGTCTACATCAGAAATTCCTGCTTCTCCCCTCCCCCAGATGCACATGTGGAAGTTTCTGCAGCAAAGCTAAAGGCTGAATTTAGAGAGACAAGGCTACATTCTGAGAGGTATTTTAATTTTCTTTCTATAGATGCACACACAAATAGATTCCTATCGCATCTGTGGCAGTGGGATTCAGGACATCAGTTAATTTCCTGAATATCTGTGATCAACTCTCATACCTTTTGCCAAGTTATTCTATGAGATCTATTTAGATATTCCTAAACTATGATCTTCTCCTAACATCATTTTCCCACCTGATAAAAACAGATTAATACTCTGTCTCTTGAGAGTAATATAATTCCAGAGTTTTCAGTAGTTACTCTGATAAATGACCTACAGCTCTAATTAATTTTTTAAAACATATTTAAATGATTCCTTAATACTGGGAGTTCTGCTATATAAAATGTAGCACATAAACATCATAACCCAAACAAGCAGTGAGCATGTGGTAGTGTGGTATGGCACAACTGTTGTTGGCATTGATTTTGGATTTTGCCTGCACAAATAATACACTTCAAAAACCATGTTAACATAACCTCTGCAGCAATCCAGTTACATGTAGCTCCCACAGCTCCATATACATCCAGCAGGTAACTCTCAGTCTTTGATCCATAATATTTTAGCTTGATCTTGGCCAGGATGTGGACCTTTTTTTGGCTTGGGGTGGGAAGGGCCGGGAACTTGGTGCAGTTGGCCAGAAGTTCTCTTCAATGCCTAGAGCTGCGCCATTGTCTGTTAGAACTGTAGCAAGCACCAGAGATTGCAGCCCTTTTGCAAGGAGGAAAAACATGGCATCACTGAAGTTGTCCTTGTAACAACAACCCCTGGTAGTGCTTTAACTCACTAGGAGCCAGGACAGCTGGCACAGCTTTGAGGCTGCTGTAAAGCACATTGTGACTGAAGAAAATACAGAATTAGGATGCAAATCGTGGAAATACAAAATACTCTTTTCAGCTTTTCCTTTACTCATGGACAGTCCTTATGGACAACAAGCTCTAAACTCTAATACTAATAATGAGTGGTATGGATTTATGACTCAACAAAAGCTAACAAACATCTGTGCTATTTTTAAATCTTGACTTATTGGCAAAACCATACAATTGAAAAATTCTTAATGGAAAGGCTCTTTTCATATAAAAAGATTTCAAGCACTATCTGTTTTGTTCTTCCTCATGAAGCCATGGCTGCTGACTCTCCAAGGCGTTCTGCCACAGCTAAAGATTCACAATTCCCCATTCAGTCTGCGAATATCTTCATGCCTGTTATATCTTTCTTTTTCCCTTCCAAGATTCTTTCTACTGCTTCCATGTGATCCCTGTGCAGCTGATATCATTGAACTAACCCTGAATTTGTACTTTTTGCCCTTGATACTTGCACGTCTGAAACAACATTCAGCAGACTTGGAATAGGGGACATTATTATCATCCATCCTTTTATTGCTACACATGGCCCCTATTGTATGAAATGTGTTTTAATTTGTGGGCAATACCATGCTAACCTGACTCCCACTTTCCTACATAATTTCATAAGCCTTAACCCCACTCTGTGCAATCTCTGTAATTGTTTAGATGCACAGTGACTTGTCATTTGCATCCCATGAAGCTTTTATAACAATAGCAACTTCAATTAAACTATGACACTTGGCTTCATCATACTTCCTCCAGAATAGCTTTGCCATCAGCATTGCTTGGAGTGGCAATTCTCCTGAGTTTTCCAGAATTTATAGATCACAGGTAAAACAGCATGTTCTCTGCAAATGTTAATGAGTTTACAAACTGCTGAATATTATAAGGATAAATTCGATCATATTTTTCTACTGACTTTACACAGTCTTGGCACTGCAGTATTTTTAGCTTATGTCTGCTCTCAAAGGGCTCAATCCAAAGCTCACTGAAGTCAAGGAAAAGAGGTGTATGAAGATTAGCACCTTTTGATCAAGCCTGAGACAGTCAGTGCTGTAAAACATTACCTGCGCGCATCCCTTATAGGCAACTGGCATCTCTTTGCACCACTGCAAGTGACTGAATCTCAAATTCTTTGCAGCTTTCCGCCCGATCAGGGAATCTATTAAAGTCCAAGCAGTCAGGGCAGCTGTCTTGAGTCAGATAATTTCCAGCTTCCTAAATAAAGGAAACTAATATTATATCTACTTTATGCCTGCATCACTGTTATAACTCACATGGTGTTGTGGAGGGTTTTCAGAGAGGAGGGCCAGAGTGCAAGCAGCAGTGATTTCTAAAGGCCTGTCCCTGATCAGTCCTCTGCTTCTGCAACAGGCTCCCTCTCCTGCTTTTACAGGTATTTCCACCAACATTCTCAAGCACAGCTCACTTCACAAAGTAATTGCTGTAGCTCTTCAATGTATCCTTTCATACCTGCAGGGGTGTAGTGCAGACCATGAATGGGAGGGAAGGGTGCATTGCTATTTAGTGTCTCTGCTGATACCAGCACAAATAGAGAACTATAGTCTGGCCTCTTTCCTGGGCATTTGAACATATTTACAGACTGAAAGGTGACCTTTGTTTAGAAAGTCTTTTTACTTAAGGGGGTGCAGTTTGTTGTATTTTTTTAATGTAAATGATGACTTTAATATATAGCATTTTAAGTGCTATATAACCTGTTTGGGTCTGGTTGAAGTAACCAGACCCAGCACTACCTCTAGAGAGAAACAAAGCATTTTACACGTGCTTTGTTGATCAATCTTCTACAACAAGTTAACTTAGAAATACAGATGGCCAAACTAACATTTTTCAGATGAGAATCTCTATGAAATACAGACCAAATACGGAAAATACTTAGTGGTAACATATTCACTGTCCTTGTCACTGAAAAATGTGTCTTAAAAACCAAAGCAAGAAACCGGTTTTAATCTTTTATCAAAAGTCCAATCACAGAACAACTAAACCCATAAAGACAATTGTTCACTATTGCTTGAAGCTATTAGTATACATGTGCAAAAAAGTTTTACTCACTAGTTCAGTCCGATACTCTCAATTATGTCAAACTTTAAAATCCATGTGATCTTTTTTGGTAGAAAAAGTGATTTAAAATCTACCTTGCCTCTGACATTTAAATATAGGGGTCTATACCATTAATGTATTTACCAAGATATATAGAGATTAATGGAAGATTAACAAAGTAAAGCAGATTCTTACAGAAACAGATTAAATTGATAGAAAGGAATGAATAAATAGGACTGCTTCTGGCTTTTTGGTGTGTGTTCTCCCCCCTGCTACCCTCCCAAATCATTGAGTTTATCTTTACACAGCTTTGGAACTAATAAAGAGATACAAGTTACTATAAGCACCTCTCACCTCTGCCAAATAAACTATTCCCTGTTAATGACATAAAATTTTGAAAGGGTTTTGTTATCACACTGCTGAATACCACTTGTGGAAAAGGTTATTATCTAACATAGAAGCACAGAATCATAGACTAAATGTTACCACATATACTGTGTTTTATGCCAGTATCAGAAACTTCCCTTCACATTACCAATAAACAAGTTTTTGCTGCTTCCTTTAGACACTTGGTGTCCACTGAACACTTACATAATAGATTTTTTTTTTATATTGAAAGTAGTTTTGAAGTACTTTAATTTGCAAGCCATGGCATGGTCAGGTGTTTCTGAAATTCATCTAGATGACCCTTACAGTTTCCTAAGAGCCTACTCTCATGGTAAGAAAAACACATAGAAGATGATTGTTCCATTTTCTGTTTTCCATTTTTTTGCTAACACTCTGTGAAAATGAGTAGCACGAGCAGTAGTCTTTCTATGCAAAAGTAACCGGAGCCTCCTCAAAGGACAACATTAATCCTTCCCTCTTCAATTCCACAAAACTACAATGAAAAAATATAATTTTCCCAAGACCTCAATATTAGCCAAAACTAAAAATACATTTTCCAGTCTCAAGAGTATTACATTTTTCTTTCCTCCAAAGCGTATGCTCTAGTCCGTGTAATATATCATGTAAAAATACTGTAGACGTTTCACATACTTTCTAAATATCTGCTGAAATGGCTTTTTGAGTTTTGCAGGACACAGGATCAATGTGCAGTGAATTCACAGAAAAAGCTGTATGTGGAATTTCTGAGATGATATTGATAGGTGTAATTTATTCTTTATTTCCAATTTCTCTGGCCTTTAGTTTTCTTTTCTCTACTACTGTTTAAATGCAGTATCAGATAATTTTGCAATCCCAAAATGCTCCTTCATGCTTTAAAAAAAAGTGGACTACAGCCAGTGCAACTTTTGGGCAACTATCCAAACTTACACACCAGCTACACAATGCAAAGTAACTTTCATTGCTTTCGTATCATGGAGCGACAATTTCTTTTTCTTCTCCCCATTCCCTTGAGGAATGACCTCCTTGCCTGGGTTGCTCCTGTCTATGAAATGTGCTAATTGTTATTACTTTGCTTCTTAACATGAACAGTATTTAATACTATGCCTGTTAAGTGCCTGAACAAAATTTCACAGTACATCAGGTACTGCTTGGACATGTACAGCACCATTAAAGGTAGCATATTGTGTGTGATCCTAAAAGCTCTTAGTTCTGAAGATGAACTTTAGGAAAATGGTATTTGTTATTTTCTATTTCTTAATTTATTAGAAATTCCTGTCCTAGTTTTGGAGATATACTAGAGCTTACAGGCCACAATTAATAGAATAGAATCGCAGACTGGTTTGGGTTGGAAGGGACCTTAAAGCTCATCCAGTTCCAACCCCCTGCCATGGGTAGGGACACCTTCCACTAGACCAGGTTGCTCCAAGCCTTGTCCAGCCTGGTCTTGAACACTGCCAGGGATGGGGCATGATTTTGTGTCACATCCACCCATCATTTGTATTTGGTCAAAGATAAAAACCCAAACCAGTGACAAAATGTTCTTTCTGCCACCAGAACACAGAACACCTGGATTGCTGATAGGGACAACACTTCTGACATCTTTAAACACAACTTCATGAGGGAACTAAAGTCAGCAACATACACAGCAACAGCTATGCTGGCTTTTCCAGACACAATTACAAAGTGTGTGTCTCCAGTCTCACAATCTTACCATTTGCACTATACCAATCCTGATTTTGTAAACACAAACACATAAAACAACTAGCCTATTATTCCAACATATACTTAAAATATATCATATAATGAATTGAGTTAAAATCAGTGAGTAATTGCATTCCATGAATGATCAGTAGGTTCAAAAACATTTCCAAAACAATGACTATTTTATGCTTTGCTTTGTATAGCAAGATAATTACATAAATGGAACCCTCAAATAAGCAGTTTAAGGTCATATACCATGTACTGAACAAATTTATGGCTACAGTTTACTACACCAGTGACATTACTATTAATTGTTTCTATCTACAGTGATCATGGCAATGTTTTTAATATGAAATATCAGAAGAATTATAAAAGTGAAGAGGTACAAATATTTCTCAAATTATTTAGAGGCTTTTCACAGAGTCTATAACAAGTCCATATCTAAAAAATCAATAGTCAAATGAACCTCCAACATACAACTCTAAGATGGGTTAACAGATCCTGTAACTGATACTTCATAGCTTACTAACAAATTACTATCATTTCAGCTGAACATTTGTGAGTTAACTTTACAAGACAATGTGACTGAAAATAGTTTAGCATGTTTAATTCCATATTATATGGCAGTGGTGAACATAATCCACAATCTGAATGTCTCTACCCAAAGCTCTTACATTTCTGTCCAGTACATTTCAATAAACAAGCACTTAGTTTGGACAGGAGTTCAGAGGGGAACTGCTGCTGGATCACACAGCAGCATGCAGGCACCCCATTCAGTAGGCACCAGGGATGCCCATACCAAAAAGCTATTTGACGTATTTAAAGCATGTCAAATTAGGAGAGAAGGTGAGCTGGAAGTAGAAAATATGACTTTTGAAGTAAAAAGAACATGTTCATGTTGGGTTTAAGAATGCCATTCTGCTCTTGTTGGAAACACTAGTGCTTCTCCTCCAGCTCCTCCTGCAAAGCTAAGCAGAACTTTGC
Organism: Nestor notabilis; assembly: GCF_000696875.1. Classification (NCBI taxonomy): domain Eukaryota; kingdom Metazoa; phylum Chordata; class Aves; order Psittaciformes; family Psittacidae; genus Nestor; species Nestor notabilis. The sequence goes on along the minus strand of NW_009931688.1, from coordinate 46,713 downwards.
TTTTGTGTAGATTTTGTTGAGGACTATGAGGGGGTAGCCTGCCTTCCATTTCTAGTACACCCACAGGTTTTGTTATTGCTCTTTTATTAAAGGCATGATAGACAGAATCATTAGCTGTGCAAATTCTTTTCTTACATAAGAAGAAGAGAGTGTCATGTTGTGATAGTTCAGAGCTGACTGTCAGGCCTGTGACTGCCCAGCTTCTGTGTGGGTACTCCCTCCAGCTACCAGGCCCTGCTTCTGCTGCTGGGTCAGTCCATCTTTAGTCTGGATGACAAGGCTTTGCAGTCACTCTATTCTCATCATGCTGCCATGAGAATGCAGTGAGTGGTGCCATGGTTCTCTGGCAAGTCCTTTGAAATTGCCCTCTTGTGCATCCTGCAGTCCTATTGCTTTTTGGACAGGCAAATTTCTATAGTTTTCCCATCCAGCTCCAGCTGTCTCATGACTGACATAGCTGCCGTACACCATACTCTCCTCTACAACCCTATAGTTACAATAATCCACAGCAGCTCCTTTTAAACAATGTGACATCTCTTACCACTAAAAAAAAAAGAAAGACACCTGGCAAAAATATTAAAACTATGCATGGTTTGTGTACATGGCTCATTTTTCTTAAGACCTCAGTGACCCACATGCCTCAGGAATATAGATATATGCATATATATATGTATATCCAGGAAGCCCGTGGATCAGGCATTATGTACCTGTCTATTCTTTGTGGCTGTGGTGTCACGAGATGACATTTTCAGCAGTAACACCCCTCAGAGTGTGCTCATTTCAACCCCTGGCCGTTTTCCTTTTCCTGCCTCTTTATTAAGGATCATCACCCTCCTCCTTCCCACATTACGATAGCATCACTGCCTCGTGGCTGTCTTCTGAGTCAGACTGAGGGGCTGTTATGACTTTAAAAACACTTAGTAAAACCCCCCTGTATATGTAGCTAAAGCTAGATCAGTTCCCCTCACATATCCCCTGTGTGCCTTCACAAAATGGGTCTGGAAGAACACCAGGGCAGTCGGCTACAGCCTGGGGGTATGAACAAGCTCTTTTGTTGGCATCCCTCCACTTTCAGCTGCAGGCAGCTCATGTTTCTTCTGTAGACACAAGGTTTGTTTTCCACAATTTAGTGTCCTTCTGAATTTGAAATACGAGCGGAATAAGCCTGCTAATCAGATCTGAGCCAGGAAGTGGGCACCCCTAAATTAATGGCTATTTTCTTAAGGACTCTTAATTCCTTTAAGGGCCTCTGATTTCCTTTCTCGCTGATTTCCCAATTGCTCAGAATTAAACAAAGCAAATCTATTCACATATTTCAATCTACCAACAGAAGTTGCATAGTGATGAAGTAATTGTACATTAATCCTGTGTTCTTCACATATGTATACAGACATACTAGACTAGGCAAGTAATTCTTCCTAGAAGAGCTAATCAAAGGTTTTAATTTAATCAGTTCATTTTATATTAATCTTTCCTGTTTTATCAACCTAATACACCTAATAAAAATTTAATCTCTTTGTTGTTTTAGTAATGTCAACCACTGTTTTACAATGAGTACTTGACTGATGGTCATAGCCAAATGAAACATGTTGGCTTGCCCTCACAGGGATTTTAAATAGCTGGTTTAATTCTATGCCTTGGAAAAACTAGTTTTCTCAACAACATGAGGCAAAACCAAGGGAAGTGTGAGGCTGGTGTTGACTTCCCAAACACCTCCCCACTCCCCTCGGTTTTCTGATACTGGCTTAGAGATCTTTCAGTTCAAAGAATTCCCAGCATATGCATAAACTGTCTCTTACGCCATGGTTTTCTTGAGTCTCCTAGAAGCTCTGTGAGGCACGTATGGGAAAGGTGGCCAACAGAGCACCAGTAATGGTAATGCAAACCTGAGAAACACCTGCAGGCTATATGCTCCAGTATGACAACTTTTGTGATCAGCTCTGGGGCCCCCAACACAAGAGGGACATGGAGCTACTGGAGTGCGTGCAGAGGAGGCCACGGGGATGCCGCGAGGGCTGGAGACGTTGC
>NW_009931688.1:31410-44264 GCF_000696875.1 Nestor notabilis | reverse complement strand
TCAACACGAGGGTGGACAAGGCTTGGAGCAACCTGGTCTAGTGGAAGGTGTCCCTACCCATGGCAGGGGGTTGGAACTGGATGAGCTTTAAGGTCCCTTCCTACCCAAACCAGTCTGCAGTTCTATATCATCAGAGGTTTTCACAGAACACATTGAAAATAAATAAATTGTCCCCTTGCTGTGGAGCCCATGGATAAAAAGCACTGTCTGCCTGCCTGCCTTTTATCTTGGAGAATGCAAACATGGTCTTTTTCATTATTTTTGTCTTTTCTTGCAGCCTATGCAGGCAATCAGGCAACCCTGGAAGGAATTCCGCATCTCATTGACTGCACTGTGAAAGCAGATATTCAGCCTTTCCATTATAATGTTCTACATAATCATGTTTTTTAAATAAAAACGATAGGTGCCTTTCCCCTCTTGTGGTTTGGTTTGTTGGTTTTTTTTCCCTGTCAGACAAGCCTTTCTAATGGTGTTTTTATAAACTTTGGTAACTTTTGAGGTTATATTTACACCATCATTCATAGTATTGGTATTCTTACCATGGAACATACTGGTGAGAGAGGGTTTTCTTTCCATAAGGCTTTCGTAAGAGCAAATTTCATAAAGATACTGATTTAATTAATAGCAGAACATTAAATGCAATCATCTGATGGATTAGAGGAAGTCAGGATTTAGGCTAATGCAAGACCCAGAGAGCTGAAAGCCTCCTTTGTTCTACACATAGTCAGGCTACAAGATGCAGCCCCTTGACAAAAACAAAATTACCAACATGCTGCATTTGCTGTCAGAAAAGCTGACTGCAATTAGCATGTTTTGCCACCAACAGGGACAATAAGAGTGGAAATAGAAATACGTTCAGTGACCTTGAAATGTAGTCAGGGATCATTTTCCCTTACGTTTTATTTATCCACAGGAAAGAATTAAACCTACTTGTCTCTAAAAGAAAAGTTCTTGAATATTATACTATTTTTATATATATATATATGTAGTTACTTGATACTATTTGAATTAGCTGTACAAAATATGTTAAATCACTAAATATTGTATTATGTGTGTACACATATATATTACATATAAATTCATATAACAATAATGTTACTTAGACTTCAAAAGATGAACTTAACTAGATTTCAGAAGTTACCAATCCGTGGTCAAAACATGCCATTTTAGAATAGATTTTTCAGACTGTAGAGTGAAGCAAAGGAAGGGCACTTTGAGATTACATATATATTTTAAAATATGACACTTCTTGCTGCTAATAGGTTCTCTGTTATCTTTTAGTGGTGCTATATAAAACTGTCTCCCCCATTTATCAACCCTGATTGTAAAAACGCTATTTTTGGTTTGGTGGGCACAAGATTCTTTTGCTCCGGCTTTTATAGATACAACAAAAGGAACCAGCCTGACATTGAAAACCTCTTAAAGACTCAGACTTATCCAGAAGAAAATTGTCCTAGTGTAGGAGTGCAGAAAGCAGGCTTTACAGGGTATGCAAGACAGCCTCACCATGCTGAGTACTACAGCCTCTGTGGAAGAAAAGGCAGGCGTTGCAGACAGTCAGGCACTGCCACTATACTTCTGTGTTTGCTTTCTGATAATCTGGAAGTCTTCTTAATACCATGTGCCTGTCCTGTAAATACAAGATGCTATTGTTTGTGGTGTTCCTAAGGTTCCTGTGACTAAAATCAACCCATTTTAAGACAGCTTTCCAATTCTCCTTGTTACAGAAAATGCCTATAATCCCAGTAAAATACGCAGTCCAGGCACATTAGCTCGCTGAGCAGAACACCACCACTGATTATTATTAACAACTTAGTACAGGTGTTATATAAAATAAATAAATGATTTAACAGCTTATAGGAAAAAGTTAGAAGGCTTGACATCAGTTCCCAAAAATTTTATAACTGACTTTATGCTTTCTAGTAATGCTGAGTTTGTAATCCTATGAGTCAGGTCCCCTTTTGCATGGTACACTAATTTGAACACTTCCTTTATTTTTCCTGGAATATACGGATTCCGTGGGCAGAGTTTCAGGTCCTCTCCCATTGTTTTGTGTCACTGTGCTCCTGCAGCTGCAGATGCCATTTCTGCGAAAGCAAATGTGTGGCCAGAACATCCCCATGACTCAGTAATCCCTGGCTGCCAGAACTCTCCCATATGACTTCTGGCTGCCAGAATAGTAGAATAGAATAATATCTATTATTCTTTTTGTGAGGAAAAAAAAGCCCCAACCTTCCCAGGCTGGACTGAAGATACACCTATATAAACAGACCATGTTTATATATCACCTGGAAGAAAAGTATATGTTGGTGGTATTAGAATGGTTGCTCAGTATCAACTTAGAATATTCACAAGTGAGTTTAAAGAAAACACTGCTAATAGGGTTCCAGTATCACTAGACAGAAACGTAGTGAACAATTTGGTACAGGTCACTTGTTTCAAGAAGACCTTTTTTTCTATCTTGTGGTGCATGGAGGGTCAGTACCAACCCTTGCCATGAAGTCAGTTATTTCGGGATTTCATTACTTATTTTTTTAAAGCAGGATTTCTACACTGCCTTAGCTCATATGCTTTAAAACAATGAACCTAATTTTAAAGACTGTGACTTTTAGAGCATTTTCTTCTCCATTTTACATGCTTAATACAGTTAAGGTTATTCTACCTTTTTGTCTCCTAGAAGTTGCACAAACACACTGATCTGTTTTTTAGTAAGGAGTTAGAGAAGTTATAAACTATGTTTGTGTCACTACCCTGGAGTTGAAGTCAGTGAAATGGTCCTTTTTCAGAGTGGGAAGAGTTTTCTAACTCGCAGGAAAAGAATAAATAAATTGACATTGCAGTAGCCATCCTATGGATCTGCACATCATGATTACCTGAATTCATACAAATTTTAAAAATGCTGCATTCTTCAAAGTCTTCATGCATACAACATACACTACACAATGAGAAAAACATAGTCACAGAATCAAAATTCAGGGTGGAATGGACCTTCAGAAGATACCCAGTTCAATCACATGCTCAAAACACCTCTAAACAGATCAGGCTGCTCAGGGCCATATCCAACTGAGTCTTGAACACCTCAGAGAACAGAGATTCTGGAAGCTTTGTGGGAAACCTGGTGCAATATTTAACCACTTTCCTGCAGAGCAGCATCCCTGCAGCTTGCACTGTTTCATGAGATTGCTTCGCAGATGCAAACCCCCTACCTTTTCTTGTTGAATTTCATGAAGTTCTGCTCAACCATTTCTCCAGCCAGTCCCGGAGCCTTTTCCCCCAGTCTGGTATCATGCACATACTTGCTAGGAGTGTGCTTCATCCCATTCTCCAGGTTGTTACTGAGACATTAAATAACATTAGTCCCACTGCTAATCCCTGAGGGACACCAGTAGCCACTGACTGTCAGATGGATTTAGGACCACTGGTCACAGTATTTCAATCCTAGCACTCCTGCCAGCTTTTCACTCACCCTATTTATCCCATCTATATCTCATGAATTGGGTGATAAGGACACTATGGCAGACTGGGTCAAAAGACCTGCTAAAAATTCAGTTATACAACATCCACTGTCCTCCCCTTCTCTACAGGGCTGGTAACCCCATCTGAGAGAGAGAGCAATAGAGTTACCAGGCATGATTTGCCCTTTCTAAATCCCCAGTGGCTGTTCTCAATGACCTTCTTGTCTTTTCGTGGGTTTAGAAATAGAGCTAATCTCCTTAAAAGCCATACCTTTACCAAGGACCAAGGTGAGGCTGATTAAGGATTTTATTACAAGAAAATTGAGTTGCTATTGTTTCATTTGTAGTCCATAAAAAAATATTAAATCTAACACAGAACAAATTACTTAGTAAGTTTTATGTACTTTAATACTAAAGTGAGTGGCTTCAGATATGGAAAAGAGCTACAAACCTGTTTATAGCAAGAAACATCTCACTGACTTGAGAGGGATGGAAGCAGCATATTACCAAATATACAAGATGACTAAGAGTCAGTTAATTTCAGATTGCCATACTGGAGGTATTTTGATACCATTGTGCAAGTAATTACTGAGTACTTTATTAAAAGGCAGATAAATAACACCTAATTTCTTTTCTGAGGATGTTTGAATAAGAAACTCCATTTAAAAAACCCAGCCCAAGTCACTGTTAGTCTTTGGGACTCATCCTGAAAAGTGCTGAGCAAATACTTTCTGAATAAAATGTGCCTTACTGAATAAAATTCTAATTAGAGTAATTGAGCTTTGATAACTGCTATGTCATTAAATATAAATTGGCTTTAAACTAATTGTATTTGCATTGTAGTATGATTTCTATTAATGAATACATTAATGTTTATACTCTGCAAACTCTTTTGAAGTAGAATATTTAAGTCTATACTGCTTAATTGGAAATGAAATGTCCTCTGAATACAAAACCTGGCATGGCACTAGTGGGAAAGGTTCTTTAAAGGAACACGATCCAGATCTTCACTGTTTGTGATTAAGAGCAATGGAGGAAAGGTGACTGTTGGCTTTTTGGGCTTCCTCCATTGTAGAGCAGGGGAGCTGTGTGTCAGTCTCTGCAGTGCAAGGCATGGGATGCTGTGGGGTTTCTCTAAGTTGGGCCAGCTGGCACTGATCCTGCAGAGTCACTGATCCTGCAGAGTCTATGATGTGGCCACACTAGACTGCTTGCTCTAAATAAATTCCTTATTCAGCAGTAAAGTGTACAGTGGGACCCAATAATTTTAGATATGGTGAACGGCACTAAAACCATACAGCCATTTTCCACTTCGAAACCAGGACCACCTCCCTACCAAACCCAATCCTAAATAAGGAGGCAAGAGATGTAAAGTGCTATGGAATAGATCATAACTGAGTTATGTAATGAGCTTCTTTTTGTGGCACTGGGGATGAATTCTCCTATTGGGCAAGTCAGGAAATCTCTGTTTCCTAAGGGATGCTAGGGCCCATTGTCAAGCCTTACTGGCCTTGTCTAGGAAAAACCCCTAAACCAACAAACACCACAGCAAACCCCCAAACTAGCTTTCTGCAGCTTGTTAATGGGAAGGGGAACATGAGGCCACACATCAGATGTGTTCATGGCTACCAAAAACTAAGCATTTCCTCTGGGAATTCAACTACATGCATAAAGCCTTCTTTTGTATAGTTGGTCCAACCTCATTTAATTTCAGTTGCTATCAACAGACAACAAAGAATTATTTGTCCAGTAAGACTCAGAAACATGAAGCCTGCATTGCTGTTCTCGTACCTGTGGCATATAACTTGCCACTGCTCTTTGACAGAATCATTACGATTTCTACTATAAAATAACAGTACAATGCAAGTATAATCCTGTTAATTTTTTTCATCAATGTTCCTAACGTTGACCTGGTTCACTGGAATATTTGCAGAAAGCAAAAACTGGGAGAAAAGAACATGGACACGAAGTTATTTAAATATTCACATGAATATTCAATGAATAGGTGTGCATTATTTTCTAGTTATTGCTTCAATGAGGAAAATGGTGCAAGTTATGGAAATTAGAAAAGTTCAAAAAGCACACAGTAATAAAAGTATTAGGGAAAAAGCCTGAGTTTAAATCTGCTGCTTTTCTATTAAAAATGATTGCCTGAAGCCTATTTTCAGGCGTTTGCATTTCCAAATTCAAGTAGACTAAAATAATTGATTAATCATATGACAGCTGACCATTAATTTTATTTCATAAACCATCCAATTTTCTGATTTAAAAACACTAAATATTCAGTAACATCCCATAATTCTGGATGAAAGGCAAGGATATGAAGATCACTTTTTATGTAAATAACACTAAACAGCTGGAAATCTGAAACTCCATGTGTCAGAGACTCCAGCACATTTCCAAGAGCTTACAGTGCCTGACATGCTCCAGGACAGATCGCACTGTTTCCACCCTGAACATTTGCTGGTGTTCCCTATTTCTGTTGAGCTTTAAAGATAATCCTAGTTACCACTCTAGTACTGATACTTAGACTTCCAGGAAGTTGGAGTCTGTAGTCTTTTGGCCCAGGCATCTACTGCAAGTATTTTACACCATGTGAGTAGCTGCTTTGTAAACCCAGACCAAAAATAATCCTCTATGGAGGTAAATTTTATCTCCAGGATTTGGGTCAAAGCTGAATGTGAACTTCTCTGGAACACGGTGCTTGCAGAGAGGTTTAGATTTATACTTAGCTGGTATTCTCAGCCATGTGAGATGAGATGAGGATGGTTATTACTGTCACAAGGGTAAAGCCAATGGTAAACAAGGGAATTTCTTGACAAAGCAGTGCCTTACATTTTGAACTTTAAACCAAACAAACAAAAAACCCCCAAACAATTAATGCCTTTTATTTATTTACAGTATTCAGTTTTCACCAGAACTCTCCTGACCTAATAGAAATTTAGCTGTGATTAAAGCAGTGTAGGAAACAGCTGTGACAAATGCAGCTCATACACCATTGATGTAATAATTTATCATTTCTTCAAGATGAACAAGGATAAAACACTACATATGCTGGACAGAGCCTTGGGCAACATAGCTTAGTGTGTGGTGTCCCTGCTCATGGCAGGGGGGTTGGAACTAGATGATCTTAAGGTCCTTTCCAACCCTAACTATTCTATGATTCTATGATTCTATATGCTTAGCACATGATAACAGAGACAAAACTGTTTACTGTCATTTGGAAACTGGCCACATTAGGGCAAAGGATTCTTAAAACTTAGAAGGGGGCCAACAGAATTAAGCTATATTATGTGAAAAATGTGTGGCAAAAGGAACTCTGGAGAAGAAGGAGTACAGGAGGTAAAATGCTGCTTTTCTGTCACATCAGCCATCTCATTCCACAATCTACATTCGACAATTCTCTATCCCCTATGAAAACACATAGGAAAATCTGCTTTCTGGAGGGAGAGGATAGGTGTCTGTTAGATGAACAGAATTCTTCATAACAAAGAAAAACCTGCTATTTTGAATGGTGGATTAAATAACAAAATGGGAAATGTAAATGGTCTTTGCAGTGTTTTACAAAGATTAAAAGTGACAGAAATATATTTGAGTTCAACAGATTGTCTTACAGTGAAAAATAACACTGAACAATAGTTTAAGTGCTGAATAAAATGTTTTGTGACAGAAATTTCTTACAGAGGAAAAATCGAAGGAGGCACTTTTTCAGCACAGGGTGCATATATTTGACATACTGTAAAATTCACAAGTATTTAATTGTCATATTCAGAAAATAGATGCAGTGAACTCTCTGCAGTTTTCAGGCAGTGTCCTGTCTGGTGATGCTATTGTAAGCTAAATGTTTTAAAAGTCACAAGCAGCCTTTGCTAAATGCAAAATCTATAATCATGCATTCCTAGCTGATTAGGTTATCAATCTAATTATATTATATGAACAGGTTGCCCAGAGAAGCTGTGGCTGCCCCATCGCTGGCAGTGTTCAAGGCCAGGTTGGATGGGGCTTGGAGCAACCTGCTCTAGTGGAAGGTGTCCCTGCCTGTGGCAGGGGGTTGGAACTGTATGAGCTTTAAGATCCTTTCCAACCCAAATCAATCTGGGATTCTATGATTCTATGATTATCAGTGACTTCCCTGGCTGAAGCACTATATGCCTTTGGAATATTTACCTCTATGGCTTTGCTCATGCTGCAGTTACTCCTGCATGACGTTTTTTCTCATATGCAAAGGCAGATGACTACACAACTTGTGGGAGCCTCAGCTCTTGCCCAACAGCTGAAATTTGATGTTGAGTAGCATCATCAGTACAGGGTTTGTGCTTTTCGCTCCAGTGTTCACAGTACCCTTACATCACCTGGGTTTAGGAGCTGTGAGGACTTCCGTTTACCTGTTGCTACATAGCATTAGAAGGTCTACTAGAATCTCATCCTCAATCTAACCAGTACAGCATTATGTTATCACCCAACAGCATGCGGTGGTAGAGTGAGAAAAAGTACAGCTTTTCAAACAAAGCTAAGTTGTGGATAAGTCAGTTTGGATCACAATTTGGATCTACTGGTAAAAGCTAAATTTCATCTAACCTTTAGGCACTGCATTTTGTGCATATCTTTAGGAGGAAACAAGAACATAGCAGATTATAAAGAAAAAAATGCTCCTGCCCATAGATTTTCTTTTTTATTAAATGTGTCATGATAATTGTTTTGCAAATGTAATTATTTTTTCGTAACAGTATTAGGAAAGAAAAGTAAACAGGATTCAATCTAATTTATGAGACTTTAGAAGATAATTTGAAGCAGACTGATTACAGTGTATCAGTCTTAATTACAGTATGTATAAACTAAATAATATGAAATAATAACCTGCTGGTTTCAGACCAAAGAATCAATACACAGACTGGAAGTTATTTTTTCCGATGCACTTAAGTCAAGAAATTAAGATGGCTTTATGTAGTTTTATGATAGTTCTGGAATCTGGCAATTAAACCAACCAAAATCCTATTCCTCCAAAATGAAAGCATGAATCTTCAGAACTAAGCACTTGACTGCTTTTTTTAAATTGATTTTTAAAATATATTTTTCTCTTGCTTCTTGCAGTGCTAAATAAAAGCATAATTTAATTGAAAAATTGTATTAAGGAGAATCAATTTGTGACAGATTTATGAAAGCATATAATGGCTCTTACATAATATTGAGCAGCCATACTTCTGATTTAAAAGAATTATTTTCTACATGATCATAATGAATGATTCCAGAAATATTACTCTGGTTCTGGGTTTCCCTCTTCGTAGTGATACCGTGAAATGATCTATAGTGCTCAGACCTGTGTCGGACCATGCATATGATTCTGGTTCACAAGTGGAACTTTTGATACACAAGGAAGATACTATCCATGCTTTAGCCCTTAGACTTGCAACCTATTTTTATCTCTGATTTCAAGATTGGAACTCTTTTCACTTGTGTTGCTCCTGAGCACTTAATACAAGTTTCAGCCCTTGGTCTGTAGGAATTTCAGACTTGAAGTTGCGCTCCAACTGTGGTGGGGTGGTCTTTGTGCTTTCTTCTCCTGGCACTCCAGCGGAACAGTGAGCATGCGTGGTACGGAATGAATTGTCTCAATATGCAGCAGAATTTCACATAGAGAGAGCTAAAACATTCAGGTTCAAGTTCCTAAAAAATATTATATTTACTAGTGCCCTGGGTTCAGCTGTAGTAGTTACTTTTCCCTTCTTAGTAGCTGGTGCAGTGCTGTGGTTTTGACTTTCAGCCTGGGAACAACGCTGATAACAGCGATGTTTTTAGTTGTTGCTCAGTAATGTTTACCCCAATCAAGGACTTTTCAGTCTCATGCTCTGCCAGTGAGGAGGGGCATGGGAAGCTGGGAGGAAGCAGAGACAGGACACCTGACCCAAACTAGCCAAAGAGGTATTCCATACCACAGCACGTCATGCCCAGTATAGAAACTGGAGGGAGTTACCTGGAAGGCCCAGATCGCTGCTCGGGTTGCGCTGGGTATCGGTGAGCAGGTGCTGAACAATTGTATTGTGCACCACTTGTGTTTATTGTTTTTTCTCCTTTCCCCTTTTAGTTTTATATTCTCTCCCCTTGTTATTTCCCTTATCATTATTATTACTGGTGGTAGCAGTAGTGGTTTTGTATTATACCTTAGTTAATGGACTGTTCTTATCTCAACCCGTGGGATTTACATTCTTTTGATTCTCCTCCCCATTCCTCCTGGAGTGGGTGGGGAAGAAGGAGGGGCACGACTGAGCAGCTGCATGGTTCTGAGTTACTGGCTGGGTTTAAACCACCACAACTAGTAACTGATAAACAGGATTTCATTGTGGTCTGAAGTGGTAGAGAAAGCGAGGCAGGAGGATGCAGGCAAGCTGCAAACAGGAAAGTCAGATTTTGCAGTACAGAGAAGACCCTAAAGCCTACAACTAGTAAACAGAATGAGCTGGGAATAATTTTCCGGCCTGAGGTCAAATGGTATGGCAGAGCACATATCCACACAACTAACTATTCTCACACCTCCAACAGCGGCACCATCCAAATGGCTTCTGGGAACAGTGTGTGACCTACACTGTCACCCAAGCCATGTGCAGACCCACTGGGTGGTGCGGAGCCCCACCCCAAACCTGCAGAGACTGCAAACCAGGGAATAGGATGGACAACTATGTGCTGGTTGCTAATACTGTGGCTAAGACAGAGGCCCTATTTAATTTGCTGTCACAGTTTGATTATCTAAAGGATTCATACTTAAGCACAAAGGAGGTCCAAGCAGATTTCACCCAACCAAGTGTAACTTCAATAGCCTAAAAAATTATCCCAAGTTAATTTTAATCACTTCAAAATATTGTGTACAAGTTTTGTGGCTCTCTGGCACACAGCATCTCCAGGCATGCATGCATGTTAGGCACCAGACTCAGGGACAGCACATCTCCCTTTTTGGAGCAGCTAGTGCTGCTAGATGACTCTAACACCACCAGACCACCACATGGCTCCCACTGCCCTCTAGGGCTGGCAAGCACAAGAAGTCACCCAGATGTGACCACAGTTTTGAGCAAGCCTTTTCCAACCTGCTCCACTCCCTTCTCTCCTCTTTTTACTGCACCATGGCTTCTCTGAAGGTCAGCCATGCAGCGTCCAGAGCACTAAGATTTTGTGACTAGGATTTGGCATTTAAATTGCTTTTATTTTATTTTCAAGGCAACATTTTTCCTTTTTCTCTTTGAGTATCAGTTATTCAAAAATGTCAAAGACAATTTCCAAGGGAAAAAAAAAGCTTTTTCCCCTCTCTCCCTGCCTCTGTATACACACACAGAGCTATTTTTCCCTGTACTTGTTCTTATACTGAAGATAAGCATGCAGGTTGGGGTTATTGGTTCATTTGTTCAGCCAATTTTGCAGAACTGTCCTTGTCATTCAGGGAGAAATAATTCTTTCCAATCAGCAAAACAGAGACAAAAGAGATAATCCAATACTGCATTAGATTTGCAAGCAGTTCAAGGTCTTATTAGGCTTAAAGATCTTTTTTCAGAGAGGTAGAGGTTTTTCAAAGAAATATGTAGAATATTGTAAACTTGAAATAATAGTTATAACAGTGGAGACAGCAGGGCAGAGGCAATATATGATTTCCGTTCAGATTCTGGTGACCTTGACACTTTAATTAAGAACAAACAGTCCATTACTGTTACACCTTTAAAAAGACAATAATTACCTTTATATTTCTTGATTGCCAAGAAAAGAAATTTTGATACTCATTTATCAATTACTCGGAAACACCTAATACCAAGGGTAGTTCCAAATTATGAGTTTGATTTGCTGAAAGAAAGGGTGCCTGCAAATTTTCAATCTACCAGCCCTGGGCCAAGGTAGGTCTTCCAACAGCACTTAGGAAGGCATAGTTGCCATTAGCTATCTACCAGTAGATGCAATTTTATATTTCTTTTTTCTGCATAATAAACAAATTCCCTGAACTAAGATTGAAGTACATCACTGAGTTACCATGTAAAGCAGGTACGTATTCTTTAGGAAAAAATACAGGGACTAGCCCTGAAAGTGCCAACCATCCTTTCTTCCTGTTGTCTTTTGGTGCTCACTGTTTCACAAGGTTTGACCAGGGTGAAATTAATCATTTGTCTTTTTTTAATGCCTGCATTATTTCACTCCAGTTAATAGATGTCATGCTTTACCACGAAGGGAAGCCTGAAGAGAATTGCACTGTGTAGAATTGGAGCACAAAAATAGCCTAAAACCCAAACAGATCCTGAAATTAAATACCTTATCTGTCACCTACGTGCTGATACCTGCGAAATTTTCTTTGAACTTCTAAATATAGAAGAGATCAATTTTAAGGCACCATAAACAGAGGTGGCAGTCAGGGCCTGATCTTAATCTATTAGTACAACTGTATGTCACTTGAACAAAACTCCTATCAATCTCAAATTCTGTGTGAAAAAGAAAAGTAGGCACTGAGCTGGCTTTCACCACCGGCTTGTGCTGATGGCCAGCACAAGGTCTGTGCATCAGTCATTTCTAAAGGCAGGTTTAGTTGGAGCTGGACCCCTTCCCTGGCAATGTGAAGTGGCCAGACACGTATCAATGCCTATTAAGAAGCCGTGTACACCATGAGCCACTACAGCAAGCTCCCCCCCGCCACACACACATGCTCCTTCCCTTTCTAATGTTTGCTAAATAAAATGTTGAGACTTTTAAATATCTTTTTTAAGACAACACCCTTGAAATTAAACAAATTAAAATCAAGCATGAGGTGGGACATTCTACCTCTCCTTGTATGACCTGTAGTTTCCATTCCCTTTATGAATGAATCTTCATAGATTCTTCATAGATCTTGCTCTTTTTCATATTTTTATTGACACAGTATAAACCAACAATATAGCTGCTTAGCAAAAGTCCTAGCCTGTATACAAAGAAGCTAGTATTGCACCTTGTAAACTAGATGCACCTGCTTCCAGGGGAAGAGGTAATCAGCTATATGGGTTTAAAAAGTTTCGCTTGCTTTTGCTCCACCTCTCAGTTTATAATTCTCAAAGACATATATGAAGAGGCCTTCCACCTTCTTCAGGGCTGCATATTTGAATAACTGAAATATGACATTTCGTGATCAAATTATACTTTTGAATGCTTTTACTAAAACCAGTGAAATATTAGAATAAAATAATTCTTTGGACACAGATTTTGTAAGGCAGATGCACATTTGCAACATTTAAAGGTTTTCATAGTTCCTTTGCTTCCAACAGCCTGACTCAAACACTTCACGTTAGCTGTGTGGTTGAAGTACTTTGTTAAAAATAGACCTAAACAAGAAATTTTTGGCTAAGACAAACTCATCCAGTCTTCCATTTATGACATAAAACAGATCTTACCTCAGCCCTCGGC
>NW_009931688.1:23742-31379 GCF_000696875.1 Nestor notabilis | reverse complement strand
CATTCTGAGAGACAGAAAATTCCTGTTTCTGCTTATAAAGAGACCGATGCCAGAGAAGTTTCCCAGGAAATGACGAGCTGTAACAAAACATGCTCCTTGTGAGGTGAAGTTCACAGTCAAGAGAACAATACAGTTTCCAGGTCTACTGAAAGTATTAAGCTTTTCAGGTGAAAACAAATCTTCTAGTACCAAAAATAAGATTCAGACACGAGTCCTACAAACGACTATGAATAAGGGGTTTTCACATGTCAGTGTTCAGTTCTATGAAGCTGCTAGACTTTGCAAGCACTCACAAGATGCGAACAAGGTTTAAAAATTACCCTTTTTTAAGGAGAAATTATTTAGTTTGAATTTGCTCAGCAGTAGAAACAATAAGGATTTTGGTTTATTTAAGGAGAACACAATATTGATTTAAAAAACATAAAAATACTTTTATCTGGAAATTCAAAAAAGGATTCAATTGAATTCAGTGGAGGTGTGTCTCTTCTCCAGGCTCTGGCTCAGGCTTGACTCCCAGCTTGATAACAGAGGGAGTTTTTTTACAGGGAGCACCCTAATGCTACCTTACTGCTAAGAGATACAGTTTCAAAAAGAAAGAATTGCAACTCTCTGCAGTGAGCAGAAACCCCTCAAAACTGTGCAGTAAAATTGTGATTCTGAGCAGATGTGTGTTGGCATGCATTCCTCTCATTTGGAGATACTTGCATCTGTCAGGATTTAGGTGAGCTCACAGCTACCATCCCTGCCATATAAAATCCAGTTTGGATCCCCAGAAACCTACAGGTTTAACAGAGTGTGTAATACTAAACCATATCTTTTAATAAGCAAATCTGGAGTTAGGAAACCCCCCAGCTTTTGCACCCATGTGGTGGTCTTCAACATTTCTTTTGTTCCTCTTAAGTCCATCCAGGATCATGCCTAGGCTTTTAGCTAGTTCTTTGTTTCTTCTGCTGATCCTGGAGTTGCTATTACCTTCAACAGCATCGCTTGCCTTCACCAAAAACTAAGTCCGGCAGTTACATTCTACCACAAAATACTCTTCGGCTTTTTATAAAAGGGGTAAGTAATACAGGCCCTGCAGAAGACCCCATTCTTGTTCTTGTGTTTTTTGTCAGCTGGTTGTAACTGTAGGCAACTCAGAGAGGCCACATGCCTCAAGGGCTTCTAAAACTTTTGCCTCCCCTGGGCAAGGAGATACAGTTTGTCTTAATGGTTCCAGATGGTTACTAGAGATTGGTATTGCTTAGCTATATTGCATCAATGATCATTCTGAGCAGGCAAGCAGTAATTAACCAGTTCCATCTGTATGTACATTTTGGCAGAGACTGATTTATAATGACCATTCCTACAAAGCAGCAGAGGGGATATGATGAACAAGTCAGCCCTGATGGGCTATAGTGGTGTTGAGAGTCTGACAGACCTGACAAAGCTTTCTGTAAGAACATTAATATACAAGTTAAGCTATAGCAATGAACTTCCTACAGCCTGAAGCCTGAATACAGAACATATATGTAACCTTGCTATGCTATTCAACTGTAAGAATTACTTCATGACAAAATTTACCCAAATACAGAGACACTGAAAATACTATCTGAAACTACTATTGTGTAATTTTTGGTTAGAAAGTCCCATCATCTCAGGTAAGTAAGGCACTTTCTATTAAGGTTTACCATTTAAAATTGAAGCAGAGATTCTCTGACAGTCACCAATTTTAGAAAGCAAAGTGCAAGGTATTAGAGTGCATATACCAAAGTTGACTTTTATTACTATTTTTGGAGTACCTATTATTCTGATAGGTTATTAGAATTACATATCCATGAAAGAATATCACTTTTTCTGATTTCTACAAAGGTTCTAATACTTACTGTAAGTAAGGATCTTCTAGAGATCTAAATAATTCAAAGGCTGTTCAAAACTTAGTCTCATAATTGTCACTATACATGGTCAGAGTTATGATCATGTAACATTCTTATTCTGAATCATTCTGGTGATGTAAGGGACTTCACAGAATTCGCATAAGAGTTCTCTGAATTACTATTGGTGCAAGTTGTCACCTTGACATTGGGAAGCCCCCCAGAGATTCAAGTTCTTCTAATTCACCTGCTTAATCCATAAAACAGATCTGTGGACAGTTCCTTATTTCCATACAGCAATTTCTACAGTATTGAATTACAGAGTTTTAATGCATTTCACTGTTTGTTACCATAGATGTGACTCATTGTTTCCCAGAAGAAGCATTTGAAGGACAAATGCAGAACTGCTCTTGTTGGAGATGGCAATTTTTCCTCAAAGAAAAACTTAGTGGTATTAGTACTTGAGTACAGTCCTTGGTCCTGGGCTGCTGGGCGAATATCTCCTTGGGAAGGTTGGACTTCATCATATTTTAAATGGGTCTTTCTAAATATTCTATAGATTTTGAATAGAAGTCTAACCAACTCTGTGAGTTGATTCACCTGCTAAAAAGAGCCTGGTGAAAATGTGGTACTTGAAACCAAGTGAGCTATGTGAAGACCAGCACTCTTTTACAAGGGAAAATGTTGCTCATACTCTTATTTACCATTGGTTTGCAGTCCTGGTACAAAACAGATGACTATAGTATTTCAGTGTGGGTCTATCTGTAATTAAAATAAACTTAAAAATAAAGCAAGTAATCCATTCTGGCTATGCTGTAGTAACAGCTGTCAGACTGAGCAGTACATTGTATATCACCTTCTGTTTAACGTGCAAGCGTTGAGTTATTTATAACTATATCATATAGTCACAAAGGATGTTTGGTGATTCACAGATGATAACAAAGAACATGCTCTGGTACAGACATAGGTGAGAAAGTAGCATTTTTTTTAGACTGAGCCATTTGGAGTTCTTCACGCTATTCCCAAGCGGTCCCCAAGGGCATCAGCAGCACCACTGGACTGGACTTCTATTCACTTCACCTGAAAACCCAGCTCTGCTGAAGCTTGCAAGAATTTTGCCCTTTTTTTAGTAAAAGCCAAACTTCCACTTATGTGGCAATTGTTTATTATGTGACAATTAACTGTTTATTATGTGATGGTTAATACTACATTAGCATAGAACAACCAAGTGAAAACTTGAGTGTGGCAGCTTTGCATCGAGTGCAGTAATTTCCCAGGTTCTAGCTACCTCTGAGTCATCAGGTACTGCTCATACCTATTACTAAGGGACATACATTCTACTTTGCTAAATACATTGTAGATGACAGCAAAAAAATTGGCCCAGGGGTTCCACCTGGGGAAAAAAGGCAGGTTTCAACCTGTTCTGGCAAACTTGCCTGAAACTATGCAGAGCAAACATATTTCTAATTTGACAACTGTGATCTTTTTAACATCAGGATTTTAGTTAGGAAAAATTTTAATAAAAACTTAAAGTCTGTCAGAATATCCTAGGAAAAGAAGTCCCATGCTATTTAAAGCTTGATAAAGACCAGCTTTCAAACAGATTGGCTCCTCCTCTCAACTTTTTGACTGGACAAAGTATCTGTTCTTAGGACCTTGACACCACTACGTAGAGAGGTGACCTTGGAGTTCACCATGACACATATAAGATAATTCAGGACAGGCTTTCAAAATTTGTATGCCATGGACTCCATGGTTATACATTGCTGATTGTTGAGGAAGAGAACTTACAAATATATTGAATTTTTAAATTTGAAGGCCTTCAATTATGGTGTTGGCCATTGGTCTTGTGTATGGTGACCTTAAACCTCTCCCCTGGCTGTGATGTGTGCATTGTGATTTCTGGTTGATCATCATCATATGCAGCTAAAATGTAAGAATTTAAAAACCACTGATAAATATAAAATTATTTTAGCTATATTGAATTGATTTCTGGAGATTTGGGCTGTGATGAAAAAGGAAAAGCTTTCTTCCTGCTTACAGGGGCTCTCTCCTGTTCTGCTGTTTGCAATATTTGATCGATTGCCTCACTCAGGCTTAATTGAGTCTGCCAGAACTTTGGGAAAGAGCTGGATTAAATAGATCTGTGGACCAAAATTTTGTGATGCAGCTTTTGGAAAAGAAAGCATTTGGACTGGTCTTCCCGTACTGTAATAGTAAACATATGCCTGTGTGAGACCCACAGCCACCAGCTCGGAGCAGACGAGTAACTCGGCATCCTAAATTGCTGAGTTGGTAGTCTTTCTACTAGTAACATGCAGTACCGTATGGATGTGTTGCATTTTCAAATACCAAAGCTTTTCTAGTGACAACTAAACTTACAATACCTGGCTAGTTCATGTAGAACAATGAAAAATTATTACAGAAAAGAGCAATTTTTGCTTATTGGTGAATTTTATAGCATTGATCATAGCGAGAAGCATCATTCCAGTCTCCAGGCTTGTATAGCTTACTTACATACTTCAGAATGTAAAGTAAGTCTACACAGAGAGATTGAAGTAGTATAGTAAACGAGAAAGCAACAGAAAGGAGTTGTTGGTTGTTGGTTTTTTTTTTTAAATAGTAAGTATCAGCTAAAAATTAATTCTTATTAATTGTTTCTAACCAACAGCACATCAGTGTTTGCACTACTTTAAAATCATTAGGGATATAACCTTCTGTCACTTAAAAGCATTAGGAACAATTGTTAGACGCATTCCCTAGCCATTGGGTGAATTTAATTCTCTGTGGTTGACAGTCATAGTTTTGACTGTAATTACTGGAGATGGCATTGTGGATGACTTCAAGGGCAAAAAAATCCACTTAAACCAAGATTTGGAAATGGAAATAAAACTTAGAAATAGTATCAGACCTACAATTCACTGATGGCAAGCAAACTTTTCTTTATGATTGTAATGTAACAGAAAAGCTACATCTACATTCAGATTTTTTTCTTTTAAGCTCATTTCAACTTTAGGTTTGTTTTTTTCCTTTCACTCTTCTGTTTTACTCACGCTTTACAGCAGCTCTGGGAAAAATTATATTACAATAACTTTGTCTTTTCAAAGCAACTCTAAAATCTCATACCATTACCTGATAGCTAATACAAATCTAATCAGCTCATACAGCTTAAGTTTTCATTGTTTGTTGAAATAATAGCTTGCAGTTGCTCTTGGCCAATGTAACTACTGCCTGAATAATGCAAGCTCCAAAATCACCCATAAAACAAGCAAACAAAGACCCCACAGGCTTTATAACGGCTGAAACAGTCAATTGGACCCTGACAAAATAGACCACCTAAATGGTATGTTTATTCTTCACACTCTGTCTTTGAAATGAAGAAACAGTGTCCATGTATCTTTCACAGTTCATTAATCTTACCAGGATACAGTGGTACATTAATCAAAACTAGTGAAAGAAATGCTGTCCACAGATGACTAATATACACAAGACATCTTGTTGCATTTCTTTGGAGAAGCATGTTTATCCAGCAGAGTATCCTTAAGGATTTGATTCCAAACATAGGCACCTCCAGTATTTGCCTAAATAAAAATGCAAAGGCTCTTTTTTCTAGAATTCCTTTGTTCTACTTAAAGTAACTTCATTGTTGAGGAAAAAAACCCACCACATCTGGAAAATTCTCTTACACCTCTTTAGGTTTCACATGAGAGTTAATTTATGACTTCAGTTAGACGGGGAAAGAGATGA
Source organism: Nestor notabilis (assembly GCF_000696875.1). Taxonomy (NCBI): domain Eukaryota; kingdom Metazoa; phylum Chordata; class Aves; order Psittaciformes; family Psittacidae; genus Nestor; species Nestor notabilis. Next base: position 25,779 of record NW_009931688.1, on the reverse strand, counting down.
GATGGAGACATCTGCTAATTAAATGTCTCACAATTAAAGAAAATGAAAATGAATATTAGAAAATAGAGTTATTTGTACAGCTTGACAATGGAAGAATGTACACTGAACTACAGAACTTTGGAGCATACGCTGGAGTTGACAGACTAACCACACTTCGGGAAGAATAATGGTAACATTCTTTGGCTTGGCTTTCACCACTTTGACTGATGGCTAGAAATCAATACCACAGCTGCCACAGAAAGTAACGCCACTGACTGGTGTTCATTGCTTTTTCTATCTTCAGGAATTAGATTTTTGAAGTTACATGTGATCGATTGTTACATAACTCATTGTTTTGCTGGTTTGTGTTTTATCAAGCAACAGATGTTGACCTTTGAGGTTTTGATTTTTTAATGCAGTTTAAATTCATAATAGTTCTCTGCACTCACTGACACGTGCATTTCCCCCATGCTGTTGTAGTCGCAAACTGAAGTCCACATAGCAAATCTAGAACACGTCCATGAAGCAGTGACATATGAAGATTTGAAATGCTTGCTTAGAACAAATACATTTTAAATAATAAGAGGCATGAATTAACATCATAATAACAATAACTTAGAACTACACATTAAAGAAACAATATGCATGCTTTTAGTCCTTACAATAGCATACTCCAGACTGTGTTTACTTTAATGTATTTATTTGGTTTAAAAACGCTCCCTTTCTTATCTTCTCTCCTCTCCTCCCCATTTGGAACATATATTCACTTTGCTGAAGTATGTATCTTTCCTAGGAGATGTAACTGTTGGTCTTGAGCAAGTCCCGAGAACAGGTATTCCTCAAACTGTGATTTTCTGTACATTAATAGCACAAGTAATGTGCTTATGTTAATAAGACATTTTCAGTGTCTTAAAAAAAACAATACAAGAAACCCTATAATTTTGTAGACTTTTCAGAATTAAATATAGGTGTAAAATTCAGAATCCACTTGGATATGAGGATTATGCTTTGGCACAGGCATTGCAGTACTGAACTACTAAAGTAAGAGTGAATATGAGATAAGAAAATATCCTACCAGAGATGAATTTTGATGCAATAGGAGAAAAGATCAGTAGAAATTAAAAAGATACATATAAACCAAATCTATAGTGTAGAACTAATGTAATACCCCAGCTGTTTGGGCTGTTTTATTTGACCTTTAGAGTTTTTATTCAAGAATAATGGGAAGATCTGGAAACTGAGAACTTAGGCTTAAAATATACATATTTGACAAAATTAGAGCATATATAGGTGTCATTTTTTTATAATCTCAACATTTTAAAGAATCCATAGATTGGTATCTGTAGAAATATCATATGTTTGAAGTATTTTCTGTATTCTTCCCTTATAGAACCAAAATATGGAAAAAATGTATTTAATTTAGTTTGAGTGTTGTTATGACTGAAGTTTAACTGGTTTAAAGGATGTACATGCCAGAGAAGATTGTTTTATGGTAGAATAACTGGCCATGTTTCCACGTTAATCTAACTGAAGAACAACTCTTTCTGACAGCACCTCTTACAAACTGAGTCTTGAATCCAACTCCTCATAAGGAGAATTAGCAGAGCAGGTGACTCCGGCTGTTCTAAAAGGCAGTTCATGCTCTGTATTACATCAGACGTTTTCAAAAAGACAAGCAAAAGAATCTCTTACACTTTTTGCCTCTTCAGCATAATAATAGGTATGTATATCTTATCCCTTGTAGGTATTTTAGTACTGGGGACTGCTATGAAGCAAATGCAGTAAAACAATGTAAGGTAGGAGCGTGAGGGATGTGGACAAGATCAACTCATGTTTTAGTCATATGAATCACTGTTTTCTTCTTACTGAATTGTTAATCTATAGATTGGTGTTAATCTAGAATTTGTTGAAGGAAGTTATTCGTTTTATCATAGAATCACAGAATCCCAGACTGGTTTGGGTTGGAAGGGACTTTAAAGCTCATCCAGTTCCAAGCCCCTGCCACACATAGGGACACCTTCCACTAGACCAGGTTGCTCCAAGCCCCGTCCAACCTGC
>NW_009931688.1:0-23731 GCF_000696875.1 Nestor notabilis | reverse complement strand
AGCCACAGCTTCTCTGGGCAACCTGTGTCAGTGCCTCAGCACCCTCACAGGGATGAACTTCTGCCTAAGATCTCATCTCAGTCTCCCCTCTGGCAGGTTAAAGCCATTCCCCCTTGTCCTGTCCCTGCAGGCCTTGTAAAAAGTCCCTCTCTAGGTTTCTTGTAGGTCCCTTTAGGTACTGGAAGGCAGCTGTAAGGTATTGGAAATTTTACTTGTAGAATGTAAGAAGGGATGGAGTCAAGTAATCTGTTCTTTGCTCAGCATGGGTCTTCAAGAAAGAATCAGGAGAACCTACAACCCTGGCACAGCTCTGGTGCTCCTCACCCCACTCACTCAGAACATTATTCTTCTTCCACTATTCTTAAGACAAAGCAGATAGGAAAGCTGCCCAGGCACTAAGGAAGTACGTGCAGTACCCTTTCTAAGTCAATACAAGAAAGTGTCCCTGTATGAAACACGTCCCTTAAGCTCTGTTGAAGCAACAGGGTTTCTGTATCCCCAGCTCAACACTATGCATCTGGGCCCTTGTCTATGGCCTGTTACAGCTGTAGAGTCACGGCAACGAATGCATCAGGCTCTGAACTCAGCCCTAGAGAGGAGCTAAGGCTTCACCCATCAGCATAAAGAAAGACTGAAAACCTGATGAGCAAAACAATTGCTTTGAAACTTTTCTTTATTAAATTCTCATAGAAGCCACTCTGTCTATCAAACACCGTGTGCCATAAGTAACGAACAAGACTGTGTTTTTCAATTCATGCATTACCTCAGGAGCATCAGCATTTCAGCTACTGAAAACAATCAACCTACTCTTAAGATAAAGAATCAACAAAGTCAACAATCAACAAAAAAACCTGATAAATAGCAAATATTGCATAAAAATCACGTCACATTTAGGCATGTTGAATGAAGAAATCTATGTGTTATTGTAAGACTGTCTTGTTTTCCTATGTTGTTGTATTTCATTACCATATGTTTTTCTGTTTACATGACAATGCACTTGTAAAACAGAACAGAGATTTTACCCAACTATCATGTATAGATTCACATTAATTCATGCTACAACTGAATTTTCTCATTAACAGTAAGCTTTCTTCATTCATCACCTCTACAGTTTTCTGCATTTCAGCCCTGCAGTTCATTTGTTGTTACTAGTTTTATCTGCTAGTAAAAGTTACCCTTAGGTCCTTTGTACAAATAATGTCTTGGGGTAATAATAAAAAATAATCTGATTTCCTTATCAGAAATGTAAAACATTGATGTTGCTCTATTGTCACCCACAAAAACTGGAAAAATATGAAGGAATGGAAACAAATGTTCAAAAGAGAGAAGTGCTACGCTATGCCAAGAGTCTGATTCTTGTCAAACTCCATTTGCTACATTAAAACTTTTAAAGCAAAATGACTGGGGAAGTCTTCCTAACATGTATGAAGTGAAGTTTTATGGTTTCCATTTTACAATCTACGAAAATAGTTTCAACTGTTTTTAAGTTAATTCCTTTGTTTTCAAGCATCAGACAAACAAAATGCAGCAACATAAACCCCCACACTAATTCTGAAACAAACATCATGTTGTGGTTTGACCCCAGCTGGCAGCTAAGTACTATCCTAATGGGATGGGGAGCAGAGTTGGGAAAAGGTAAAACCCATGGGTTGAAACAAGAACAGTTTAATAATTGAAATAATTGAAATAATCAAAGCAAAAAATAATAACAACAACAACAATAATAACAGCAGCAACAATAACAACAACAACAATGACAACAATAGGAAAAAGAGAGAAAGAGTATTAAACCCCAAGAAACACAGGTGATCCACAATGCAGTTGCTCACCACCTGCTGGCCAATGCACACCCTGTCCCTGACCAGTGATCAGCCCCTCCTGGCTCATTCCCCCAGTTTCTATACTGGGCATGATGCTCTGTGGTATGGAATATACTTTTGGCTAGTTCAGGTCAGATGTCCTGTCTCTGCTCCTTCACTGGCAGAGCATGGGAGACTGAAAAGGTTTTAAAGGTTGGGCCTGATGATCTTAAAGGTCTTTTCCAACCTAGTTGATTCTGATTCTATGGAAAGTCCTTGATCAGGGTAAGCACTGCTCAGCAACAACTAAACCACCAGTGTGTTATCAGCATTGTTCTCAGATGAAAGCCAAAGCACAGCACTGTGCCAGCTATTAAGAAAAAGTTAACGTAATCCCAGTTGAAACCAGGACACATCAGAGGGTTGGAGATAATAAATGCAAAACATGAATATTTAGGAATTAGGGCACCAGTAACTACTTGACAGAGGTAAAATAGTCTACTACACTCAAGGGAAGTTTAAACATGAGTTTAAATTACTTACAGAGGCATACTTGGGCTCTGTTCCTGGGTCTCCTTTGTGTTGTCCAAAGATGAACCCTGGAGTGCAAATGAGAGTTGGTCTCAGCGCATCCTTATGCTACCAGATTTTTTTTTATTGTATTCTTACTGGCATCCTTGACTTTTTATCCATTTATCTAAGAAAAAAGTTGAGAAAAGTTAAATAAGAAAGATCTCTAAATTGGAACTATGAATATATTCTTCCACCCACAAAGAATCTACTAGATCTACTCCTCAGCATCTTTTGGCCAAGGTATCCTTTTAGATAATACAAAGAACACCAACAGAAGAAGGAGCTGCTGACTCCCACAAACAGGCTAACATGTTTCAGAAAGTGGAAGTTGCTAAGAAAGAGCACACAAGTCAAACATTCCAGGTATTAGTCACAGAACCGTAGAATCATAGAATGGTTTGAGACATAAAGCTCATCTAGTTCCAACCCTCCACAATGGGCAGGGACACCTGACAGAAGTAGTCAGTATTCATCTTCTTGGGCTTTTTTATTTGAGATGAAAATGTTTAAGAAAATAAAACAATGATAAAAAGTTGCCTGGATATTTAGACAGCAAACTTTTACTCAGTGCTTGCTTTCAGGTGGTTCTTGCATGGAAGAGCCAAAGGAGGCCATCATCCAAGGCAGCAAACTGGGACAGTAAAACAGCCATTGCCCTCCTGGTCACTTTTCCTCTACCAGAGCTCTGAAAAACGGACTGGGGCTGCCAGTAACAATATACTGATGATTTTACAAATTGGTGAGGGAAGTCCTGACAGCCCACCTTACAGAATGCCTTTCCCTTCTACCGGGAGAGGATTAAGGCCATTAGAAGGAGGCAATGATTCAGAGTGTGAAAGAAAACTTCATGCTGCAAACACTGGAGCTTCCACAGACAGGGGCCACTCTGCAGCACTCACTGGGCTCAGCAGAAGCAGTGGGCACCACAGGTAATGCTGCTTCTCACAAAGCAGAATGTGCTAGTGAGAGATTATGAACTGGTTCTGGTAGTGTAGTCCAGGTGAGTGGACGGAGATATGGGGCCACATGTGGGCCAGGGCTTACACATGTGTCTCTCTCCAGAGACAGGACTTTGGGATCTGATTGAGAGCAGAGGCTGAAGGAGGAGACATTCACAGCAGTCCAGTGCAGTTCCCAGAAGGGGACTGCAGCAGTGGGTAGGATGGTAGCCTGTTAAGGGCATTTATTAACAGTTGGTGCTACTATATCAGCCTTCTAGCACAGCTTTTCTAGCTCCATGTATGGTACTGACACCATGGAGTAGGAGCCTACTGTTTTTTCCAGCAGTAATGTCACAAAGCTGGGAAGGGGGAATGTGTCAGAGGACGGTTTCTCCTGTTCACCACTGCAGTGTGTGGCTTGGCACACCATCCTTCAGGAGCTTGGGAAGGGAAGGGAAGAGAAGCATGCTGGAGATGTGCAACATTGGCTTTTGCATTTTTATTTTCTTTTCCGTGTCATCCTCTGTATGTCTCATGGGAGCTCCAAGTGATTAGCCACAAACTCTGATTGATGATCCTTTTAAAAGCAGTTTGCTGTGCTCCTGTAGAAAACCAGACTGTCCTTCAGGCAAAAGGAGTGTATACAAAATAAGATGTATTTGCTAAAACTGTGCCTTTCCCACTTTGAAGCTGCCTGTAATTACATACCTAGGGAATAGTTTTATGTTTACATTTGCAAGTGTATGGCTGGTTGTACTTAGCATAGTATTTTTCATCTTTTCCTTTCTTGTTACACTTCTCGTGGCCATAAATTAAATTACATTATGTTACTGAAAGAATGAGGATTGAGAGCAAGTCACAGCAGCCCTGAAACAAGAGGCCAACCAGTAATGCACTTTTAGATGGTGGCCAGCTCCCCTGAGCCTTCTGAAAGAGCTGCCAGCCGCTCCCTCTAACAGTTCCCATTCAGAAGTAAGTTTGGCTCTTTCCCATGATGTCTAATGCCCAAAGGGATCTACTGACTGGTCTGACATCACTTCTAGGGGAGGAAAGCTGGCCAGCTGCCACAGCCTCTCCCCCCGGCAGCCAGACCAAATGGCTTTTGCTCAATAAAGCTGGCTCGGGGCCCTTGGGTTCACTTCTTCTCTTGGATTTAGGAGCATAAATTCTGAAAGCCTTAGCTGATTTCAAAGGAGGTCTTTCAGATTTACACCAGTTTTCTTGTGATCAGAGGCCAAAGTGAGGTCCAGAGTACGTAAAATACATCCAGGCTTTTGGTCTGAATTTATAAGGTTCCTTTATAAAGCTTTCAAACAAGATTTATCCTCTGGTTAAAAATACATTTCAGTTGACTTCATCCTTGTCAGCCATTGAACAACACCCTGAAAATCCTCTTTTGCCACTAACACAGCATTTCGTATTTGTATATGTGATTACATGTGAACAGTACTGCAGAAATAACTTCAGCTATAAATTTACTGTCTTCTTTCCAAACCACGCCACCAAAAAATCACTGTGGCTTCATGATTCTTTTAAATTAATTTATTTCTTTCACAAACATTAATAATTTAATAGAGTAATTTATATTCCTTAGGTTGGTAGCTAATTTTCTTCACACAAGTAGACTCTTATTACAACTATGGTTATACATGTGAGCTCCAAATAATGACCTTGAGGAACTCTGCACTTACATTAGTGGGATTTGTGCGTGTTTCTGCAGGCAAAATATATGTTATTAATTTTTGGGCAGTATTTGTTTCCACATTTTGGTTTTCAGTATCTTGGTCATTAGAATCAGAGAAGCTTAATGATGCATATTACTGTTTAAGTCTCTGAATACTTAACATATTCTTTGAGTATTTTAATGTATTTCCTGGAAAAATCCCTACTTTTTTATCAAGTGCTTTAATGGATGGTTAGAATAGATGCTAGTTTGTGCTATAACGGACAATGTGCTAAATTCTGCTTGGGACAGAATTTAGGAATCCTGGATATTATTAAAGAGATATGCTGTTGGCATGTCAGTATGTCTGTCTCTTATTAAGGTTGCTTAACACTGCTTTGTAAGAGCACGTTTTCAGTTGCAAGCACTGAGAAGCTTCAACCACGTGAGTTGTATTTTCTGTGCTGTCTGCTTCAGGCTACTTATTTTTAGATAGAGAAAGCCCCAGACAGTGCAGTTCATCCTTTAAAATCATTTAGTCTAGCTCAGCAAATAGGTGGGAGGAGGGCACAGGAAATAGCAGTGGGGATGGAGAAATGCAGAAACCCAAGGGAAAGAAACTAATTTGGAGCCAGGTACTGGGCAGGGAAATGACAGCTTTGGAAGATGGAGGAAAGTGAAGTACTGACCAGTGACGTGTGCATGCATTAAAGTGAATTACAGAGATGAGTTTAAACTGGAGTCCTGAAAAGTGGTCTGACAGAGACAGTACTGGACAAGGAAGCAGAAACTGAGGAAGCAAATTTTTGGAGGCACAGGGCAAGCTTTGGAAGTGGTTTCCAGGAGGACTTGCTCTATTACCTTCCCATGGATCGTAGTGAGGCTAATGAGCCTGTGGTCCCCTGGATCCTCTTTGTTGAAGAAAGAAGTGACATTTACTCTCCTTCAGTCCTCAGGAACCTCTCCTGATCACCATGATCTTTCAAAGATAATAGTAGCCTTGCAATGACATCATCCGGTCCCTTGGAGCTCATGGGTACAGCCTGTCAGGTCCCATGGACTTCTGCACATCTGATTTGTTTAAATGCTCCCTAACCTGTTCCTCTTCCACAAAGGTTGAGTCTATCTTGCTTCAGACTTTCCCAGTGGTCTCAGGGACCTGGGAGTCCCAAAGGATGGTCTTACCAGTGAAGACTGAGGTAAAGAAGGTTACTGAGGGAAGCAGGCTTTTCCATGTCCTTTGTCACCAGGGCCCTGGCTGTATTCAGCAGTGGGCCCATGTTTTCTCTTGCTTTCCTTCTATGCTGATGTACTTGTGAAAACCTTTCTGGTAGCCTTCATGTCACTCATCAGATTCAACTCTGGTGGGCTTTGGCTTTCCTAACTCCATCCCTGAAAGACTGGACAGTGCCTCTATTTTCCTCCTGGGTCAACTGACACTGCTTCCATATCCTGCATGCATATCCTTTATGGCTGAGTTTAGTCAGGAGCTCCTTGTTCATCCATGCAGACCTCCTGCTGCCTTTGCTTGATTTCCTGCTCACAGAAATGGACTGTTCTTGAACTTGGAAGCGGTGATCTTTGAAAATGAGGCTGCTGGAAAAGAAAACACATTGAAATGTTAAATGCTGCCTCAGAAAATCACATTATGGTTCTGACTATCAAAGGTTTCCTGCCTTGCTCTCATTAAGCAAGGCACTTCAACCAAAATTTTCATAGTCATTAATTTCTTATTTTCGAGGTGTCTGTCCTGAGCTAATGTTCTGATTGACAAAAATGCTGAGCACTATTTATTGCAACTGAGATGAATAATGATCTTTAATTTGAACACAAAGAGCTTTATTATGATTCTAAACACCACGTTCATAGCATCTCAACAGTGCACCTCCAAGTGAGAGGATACTTTTGACCTTCATCTCTCTGTGCCTCAATTAAATGCAGCCCTTATCTTGCAAGAGTTTGTGAAGTTAAATTAATTAGTCATTGTGAAGCCCTTAGAGACAGTAGTGATAAATGAGACAGAAAAGTCTATGCAGGAACTATTTCCCTTCTGAGATGGTTTGAACAGGGCAAAACAAATAAAACTGGTGTCAGAGACAGCATAAAAAGTGTATCAGGTAGTTCTGAGCAGTGTTTTGTGAGAACTGTTCACTCTTGGCACTTAAAAAGGGTACTGTGGAAAAAGATGCTGAGAGATTATGAAGTCTATATTCATGGAGAATACAGCACAGCTCCAGTGACTATCTTAAATTCTGGCATTTTCCAATTTTCAAATAATGCTTTTCAAATTTTAATTTTTTTTCAAATCTTTTTGCTTTTGCAAAATTTGAAGTGTTTTTACATGTAGCTGTGACACTGTATTTGATACTTCAGCAGAATAGAAGCTGACAATAGGTGGTTTCGTTGTTGGTCACAGCCTTTCAGCTTTTCTTTGTGACTCAGATGGTTATTAATATGCTTTCATTATTAACACGCAGAGGTTTGTTCACTAATGAAACTATAAGAGTGTCTCTGGTACTGTAAGAAACAGCCTCATTACAAATAACACATTCTTCAGACAAACACTGAACTTGGTATAAAGTTAATTATCCATGTTTTGTCTGAAGTGAAATATATATCTTAAATGGTATCTAATCACGCATTCACTCGGAGCTTAACACCGTGTGCACATCTTGATAACTGAAAAAATAAGGTAATAGAAAACATCTGTATTGCAAGGAAAAATACGTATTTTCATTAACATAATGGAACACATTTTCCATTATGTTACTGTAACAACTGCAGTTTTGTCATGTATTTTATTCCATTTCTTTATTTTCACAGGTTTAAAGCTTGGCTAAAAGCCTACGTTAGAAAATTAAAACATGAACACTCTGCCCTGTTATCTTTCAAAAAAATCAGAGTTTTTTGAAATGCCAATATTTAAGTTCCAGATACACGGAGTTTTCTTCTCTCTAAAAGATGGGACATGCACTTCTGATCACTCAAACAGCAAATAAGAAAGTTTCCTCTTATTCACTTCAAAGAGATATAGAATTAATGCACTTCAAACCTGAGCATACAAGCCTTTTGATAACAATTTTGCTTTGGTTAAACCCCAGTTGAAACTGTAGAGCCAGCATGGTTTTACAGCAAGCTGAGTCTGAAACAAATGGGTGAGTCAGTGCCCACATGCTGCTGGACCTTAGTACTTCTTGAGCCCAGGTAAACTCATGTCTGACACTAATGTGAGGTTGTACCACAACCTAACTTCTCTGCTAGCTAAAAATCTGCTTCCAGTTTAGCTGTTGTCAGTACACAAACCACTGGTTTTATGCTGTCCTTTCTTCCTCTGGGGTATTTGCTTTGCACTAATGTGTTCCAAGACTAATCGTGTCTCTTCTCAGCCATCTTTTGTTGAGCTAAATGAGCTGAACTGTTAAACTGCCTCACACAGAATAGGCTTCTTGAGCCTGTTCTTTTGGGAATGCCCTCTCTGCATCTCCTGTCTTTTGAAATCAACATTTCCGTAAGGCTGACCAGAACAATAGCATAGAGAAAGTCTTTAAAATGCTTTCCATAGCGACACTACTATTTCCCCTTTTCCAGCTGCAGAACACTTCACGTGTACTTACAAACACTGTACTACCTTGTAAAAGGCACATTTTCCACAGCTGTGGCAAGTGAAGGTTTGCAGTTATCCTAAATATAACATGCCCATATCTTTATCCTCATCTGCTGTTCCAGCACAGTAGAGAAGATGGGACAGTACCATGAAGCAAAACTGTTTGGAACACAAACAATATGCAGTGAACCTCTGAACCAGACCTAAATTCTTCTCACTGGAGTCAAAACAACTCATTCGTTATTACAAAAAGAGCAGAAAAGAGCACATAAACACATAACCTAAAAGAATATCCTGAAATATTTAAAATTCCCCTGAAAATGTATGAGTACTGCCTAGTAATGCTAGGAGCAAAATTGTAGAAATGAACTTCCAGAAAGCAAGTGGCATTTCTGCCTAATACATTGGAGGGGTAGGAATGGTGAGGCTGGGAGCAGGATTCAAGTTCCATTGCTTCTGTTAAGTTTGGAATATCGAACATACATAGCACAGCTCCTTGGGCAGCCTGGCACGTCTGCAGCTCCCTGTCAGCTCCCTGAACATTGCCACTGGTCCTTCCGCCAGCACCCATGGCAGGAACTTGTGTGAATTACTTCTTGTGCCTGGAAGAGGCTCTGTGACTAACTGCATCCTTTCCATGCAACCTTGCAATCACCACCACAGGAAGTTTACACTTTGCTGTCATTTATACCCTGAGAACTATTATTCTGAATTGTGACAACTGTCAATTTCACATAATTAAGGAGGGCTCGATGTAGCAGGAAAAAAGAACATATTTGCACTTGTGCTCACTCCCCTTCGTCCCCTCCCAAGAAACAAATGCTTAATTTGACCAGATTCTTCATGACGAAAAAAGTGGTACTCAGAGGCAGCTGGAACCTGAATCTTCCAATTTTAACATGTCCATATAAAAAGTAATTTTTCATTAAGAACAGTAAGTATCTTGTTGATGTGTCAGGAACTTCACAGTCTGAGGTATTGTTAAAAATGTAACCAGCCATGGCAGTTTCAAGAGGGATCTGTATATATGGTATGCTCCAGTTGATGACAGAAATAAATCTTTTATATACAATGTCAAAGGCAGAATTCTGCAGCCTACACAGAGACAATGAAAAGCATGATGATCTGAGGTGATATTTTTAAGTCTGTACCACTATTCAGAATTATGCAATCATTCATTTGACTGAAGAAAATGAGAGGTACAGAGATGAGAAGACTAAAGAAAGGTATGAGGTCTTCCCAGCTGCCCAGTTTACTAAAGGTACCAAAATCTGAAAAGGCAACACAAGTAAGAGAACTAGAGAACGATGAATTTATGAACCATGAAAAATAGGACTGTTTCTTTCAAGCCCATAGCTCTCTTTTTAAAAGTTGTGTGAAACAGTTCTCCTTTGTGGGGTTTTTTTACTTTTTTAATGAATGGTTACATTTCTTTTTATTCTTGATAAAAACTACCTATCCTGTTGGTAGTAAGGGCACAAGTCTGCCTTTAGGAAAGAATTCTAAATGTTCACACATTTCTTCTATTAAAAAAAAAAATCACTTTTGCAAAAACATTTTGCTGCTGTCAACAGGTTTTAGTGATTTTGTTTTAAGTCAGGTTAAACGCAGAAGTACTTGTTAGTTTGGTGAGTCATGTTGTCGTTAGGGAGTGATGGGCACCTGTTGGTGCTGGTCCAGGCACTGACATGGTGATACGAGGAGGGCAACATGCTCTAATGGTGTTCCCACAGCACCCCAGGGAAACCTGCTGCCTGCTGCTCGTCCTACTCCCACTGTGCAGAGACAGCTTTCACTTGTGTGATACAGTCAGAGGAGTGAGGTTGGTTTATTGTCTTGCTCCAGCTATGGCAGTCAAGTGCAGGGCTGCCTAACAGATAACCCCAGACTGCACCAGTCCTATGTGTTGTGTATCTTAATGGCCCTTTTTCATTTCCTACCTTTTTACCACAACTTCCTCTGCCCCAGTCTCCCCCACAACACCCACCTGATTACTTTTTTCCCCAATGCTCCCAGTTTTGCTATATCCATCCCAACTTTGCCAATTCGATACCATTACCTAGGTAATTTTGGTCTTTCATGGTCTTAGTGATGCAGTTACTTTGCTGCCTTGCAAGATGTTACTCCCCAAAGGTCTCCAGAACAGCTCCCCAGTTTTCCACAAAGCTAGTCTTTCTGTTCTATTTCCCACAAATTTCCCTTTAACCACCTGGGAACCCAGCCATTCTGCACCACACTATCTGTAACTTCAATTGTTTTCTCACACTCTAATCAATCATGTTCAGCACTGCCTCATGTAGTGCCCAGCAATTTCCCACATCCTGTTCCCTTACCTAACCTCAGGCCAGGGCTTAGGCAGTTATTTGTTCTAGTGTTGACTCTCCAAGATAGGTTTTCCATATTTTTATTTCCTATCCTTCATTCAATCCAGGTGGATCCTCTTCAGCTCCCTTAATTTTCAAATCCCACTGCATCATCTGCCTATAAGCTTCTTCTTACTTATCTATCCCCCTGCTCAGCTGATCCCCTTGTTCCCTGGATTAGGGATGTTACAGGATGAATTCTTTCTCTTCCTCCTATCAGCCTGTTAAAATCTGAAGACAGTTGCTGGCCTGAAGGAAATTTAGTTAACAACAGAAAGGCTTCAGCAAAGAGAGTTGTCTTACTGTCAGCAGAAACAGATGGAAGTGCTTATCTCGAAAGCGGTGCTGGAGAACTAGTTCTTCCTAGTACACATTCTTAACCAGCTCCTTGAGTATCAACTTCTTGAGTACAGCAGTACAGACTCTGAGCAGAACTGTGTGCTTTTACATGCAGATTACAGGGAAGAGATAACACTGGTTTAAGACTAAAAAATGTAAGTGTCCTCAGCTTGAAGCACTCTGAAACCCCTTCCTATATTTCTAAAATTCATGGCTCTTTAAAGGACTTTAAGTTAGGAACCCAAAACCTGACATACCCAAAATAACTAGAAACTCTAAAGATTTTGTTAATAACAGTGAAATACTACATATTCTTATGTACTCCCATCACAGCGTGGGACTCAGACAGATATACTGCTCCACATTACAGCTTTTTGTCGCTTCATGTTTACTCTCTACTCAAACCTAGATTCAACCAGCAATGTAAGTCTCTGCCGAGCTGAGTTGAACACAGCACTCCAGCAGCAAGGAGAGGGAGGATCTGCAGAGTAGGAGGAGGCAACACAATGTGTTTGGAAGTAGATGTCATACTAATGGGACTACTTGGGTAATTAAAGCGAGCAGGGGAAGTTAAGTGGCAATGCAGGCATCAGGATGACTCCAGTGGATTTGAGATCATTATATTGTATTAGGATGGGATGTGGCTTGTTATTTTCCCCTTTTCAGTGCTCCCCCTCAAATTTATGCAGAATAACAAAGATTTGAGAAATTCATTACTCAGATTTCATTAACATCTTTTGGCTATAAGCACACATTTTGAAAGAAAAAATTTGTAACTTTTGGATGATCTGTAATGTTGTGGGTTTTGATGATTCAGAACTTTCAGTTGGTTTCATACAACTGCGATATCAACTGTATCTATGTTCACATAGAACCACACATTTCATTCTCCACCCTGCCTAAATACTCTTTTTTCATTTTTTTTTTTTGCATTTTTTAACATTTTAACATTTTTTAACACATGCATACACAATGCATTTTTTCCCCATTAGGTATGGATTTACCAATGCAGCATGTATTCCTTTGTGTCATGTCAAAGTGGAGCAGCTATGAGATGGTTCTGCCTCTTATTCAGATGAGGCAGCATGCTACTCTGCCATTAATTGTCCAGAGCTACAAGCACATCTCCTTTTTAACTGAAGTGTTGAATTTTGTCATATTCTGAACAAAACTGCATTAAAATCCCGCACTCAATGCAGGGTAATGCTGTTCTCTCTCATTTTATTACCACGAACTTCTTAGAAATTCAAATCTCTTATTACTACCCCTTATTTACACTGGGCTGAGAGATAAAAATGGAATAGAAAAAAGAATAAAATAGATTTTAGCGTCTTATCTTCAGATGCCCCAGCCCAAATCTGCCTCTCAGTTCTCCCAGCCTGCATGAGAGAAGGCGACTGGTATAATAAGGGAAATCTCCTGAACAGGTTGGCTGCAACGTGAACAAATCCAGAGGCACCTGAGGCTTTAAAGCTTCATGACAGCACCGTGTTCTCAGACACCTTTCAGGGGGGCAGCCACGGTATGGTAATGGAGATGGTTGTAGCTTTGCCTAAAGCAATCCTACTTCTTCTCTGAAGTCAGCTAAAAGCTGGATCAGGAAACTCCAGAAAAATGGTTCATTGGTGGGCGGGAAAACTGACATTAGCATTGAGTTAGGGGCCTTGGATGAAACAAACTGCCACCAGAGGTTATACAGGGCTGGAAGCTTTGATGTAGCTGGAGCAGGGCTCCTTTGTTTTCTGTTTGTAAAAAGCTCCCCTGTGGAGTTTTTGTTTGGGTTGTTAAAATCTGTTTAACTCAAAGAGCTGACAATAAGCACTTGGGAGCAAAACTGTCTCTTTGAAAGTCTTTTTGCTGTTCAACTGCATTGGCCAGCCCTGCCAATTTCTAGCTCTGTTAGCTCTCACTGCTCCAAAGGCTGCTTAAGCAAACAATTAAGCTTTGCTGATGACTCTGTGCGCCAGAGTGGCAAAACACAGGCTTTCCCTATTAGCCTAAAAGAGAACCAAACACTTTTTTCTTGCTGTTCCCCATGCCATGATATTAGGCAGCTCGAGTTTTCTAGTTTTAGTAGTCTAGTTTTAGTAGTCAAGGGCAACCTAAGCTTAGCAAGGACTTCATTTCTGATGGATCAGAGCTCTGTACTCAGAGCAAAGCAAGTATTAAAGACAGGTGTTATTTTACACTTAATGCTCCTTGACCAAGGCCGTTTCTGTTGAATGCCTAACAGCCAGTTTTGATCACAGATCAAGGTTGTTACACACTATCCCCACACCAACTGATTTGATAAGTATTACTCATTATTTCTGAACTAAACTAATGTGGCCCCTGCCTTATGCTCACTGCACTCGCTGCCTCTTTCCTTTGCCAGGACCTAAATGATGGCTACAAGTGACTGGCTCACCACTGGCTGCATGTTGTGCGTTTAATCCTAAAGCAGGAGAAAGGTTTGCACACAGCATTGCAGCCAAAGAGTATTTACCTGTTAAAGTGGTCCTTGCAATCCACATGACCTGTGTGGTGGGACGCCTCTGCGTTTTGTGTCAGCTGTGAGATAGGGTGCCACCAGCATGTGATTTAACCCACAAGCATCTGCCTGTGCCATCCCATTCCTACCTTAGGCAGCCTCATAGAACAACATTTGGGATGCCTGTGCAAGCAGAAAAGAATTTGCTTTAAGGTGTATGTCATAGTGTGTATTATCAAAACTTACTACATTGAAATAGTCCCTAGATCAGATCAGGAATCTGGTGTGCTAAGTTCAAGTTACAAAATTAAAAGGCAATCTGGGAAGTTTATTGTTTGTTCTGTTCTCAAAAGTCTTCTGGGGAACTGGTGAAATCTTTGCTTCTGCAAAACCATAGCAATTGAAAGACAAGCTCTGTGAGAGCACCTGATTTTATATGGAAAAACATCTTTGGAAGAAAGGAAGCCAAACTTTGGCATTTTTCAACCAGTTCTAAACTTAATATCTAATAAATGTATTCTCTGCTAGATTTCAAACTGTTTTTTGCTTTCAGCCTGAGATATCTAGAATATCTAGAATCTGTATCATTGCCGCCAGGTCTTATGGTCTGCCCTCCACACTCGCCCTACTCCTGTTTACCAACGTTGCCATGGCTTGAAAGTTCATGGGCACAGTATCAAGAACAAGATTCTCCTGCTTGCTTTGGTACCAGTACCACTTCCCTTCCCCCCTTAAAAACAGCAATAGAAAGAAGCGGCTGAGAGTGAACTTCCTATGCTGTAATTCTCTGTGTAAGTGAGAAAAAGGGCCCTTGGAGTTTGTCTCTGTGCTCCAGGTGCCGTGCAGATTTGGAATCACAGCTAACTGCTCTTACTCCCCTGGCAGCTAAACAACCTATTCCCACTGCAGAAGACACTGGATGGAAGTTCACTACATACCAGTTGTTTAGAAAAACAAACCAGGAATTTTGCTTAATACAATTATTTTATACTGCTTTTATCTACCAGGAATGGCAGCACTTTTTAGAACATTTGGAGAAGGCAGGAGGTGTTTTGTGGGAAGTAGTAATGAAAAATTCATGAAGGATTAAAAATAGTTGGATTTTTTGGGTTTAATTCAGAATCTCTTTATATTTCCTTTAGTTTCCTTCCCTTCCCTATTTATATTGAATATAAACAAAGAACTTGTTCTAAAAAAGTTAGATGAATGGGAATGAACTAGAGTGAAATAAGAAATAAATCCTATAATTTCTAACAGAGGTGTTAAACTCTAGATCCTGTATCTGCACCCAAGTGTCAAAGTGCTGTTGTTTGTTCAGATATTCAGAACACCCACGGATTTATTCACAGTTGCAAGGAATTTGTAGGTGATGAATTCCTGGGGAATCTGTCCATTTTCATTTTTTACCTGAGAAAAGATGGTCTGAGACATTGTGGTTGTATTTAGCTTTATGTGAGCCTTGTGCTGAGCCTGCACTCCTTTCCTGTCACACTGCCCAGAAAAAGTGTTCCTCTAACACACGGCTGTGGAGACTGTAGGGAGAGGGATAGAGAAAATGCAAGAACAGCGATAATTGATGTTATTATGAATCATGTTATCTGGAAGATCACTCCAGCTCTAGCCCACTAGATGATACCAAAGGAGCACCTGAAATGCAGTTCTCTGGTGCACACACCCTAACACACTCTTTTACAATTATTCCTCCCAATTTACCCAGGCATTTACAAGCCTTTGGAAGACTGCAGAAACGAGGTAGCAAGAGAATAGAGAAAACACTGCCACTCTTCAAAGGCATGTAAAGCCCCTACAAGAAGATTGCAAATCTATTTTGGGCGAGGTTTACGTGGTGCCAGAGTACAGGGTGACAAGAAGATGTTAGAGGGGTAATTTCCAAACTGGTACCTCTTTCCATGACTACACCTGGGTGCCAGCACAGTGCCCAGGGTGGTTAAGTCTCAGAGGAGCTAAGCAAATGTACCATCTTTTTTCTAACTTTCTTCTATTAAAATAAAATTGCATTTGGTCACACTCAGGGTATTCTTTCAACCCCTAAATTTCAGAAGGGCTTCAGGGTTAATCTTATTTTTGCTTGTTTTCTTTTTCTCACTATAAATGTGATGAGCAGAAAGATGTTGCCATGGTGAGATTTTATAATGCACTTAAAAGCACTTGTTACAGTTATGTACCACAGAGCGACTTTCACTTGTGTGAACTGTAGAGATACGTGAAAAATCACCCCCACGAAGTAGTAGTCTACTGTCTCAGATGATTGCAATAATTATTCAAAGTACAGATGTCACAAACATTTTAGCAGCCACCCTATTATTTGGAGACCTATACATTTACAGCTGGAAAGGGGGAAAATAGTTGAACAAAATCAATATGCCTTATACCTAAAGTGTCAATATTATCTGAAGTCCAGCTTTGTGGTAAGCTGAATTAGAAATTACAAATGCAAAATAACACAGGGTTCTTGCAACCCAAGTTACATAGAGTATCCATTGCTACTTTATGTGCTGAGGACATTTTTGTGTAGACCCATGTGAAATGCAACACTTGTGCTTTAAGCACTATTTTGCCACTGCAAAAAGCAGAATTTTCCCAAATTACTGAGGTATAGCATCATAGATCCTTCTCTCAGGAAAACAGTAGGCTAGGGGCCAGTGCTGCACTTCAGCTGAATGGGAGCTGCTCTGAAAAGGAGGCTCTGGAGCAGTCCCAGTGTCAGCAGGCTCTGCCTCCTGTCTGACTGACTGTTTTACTGGCATCTGGAAGCATACCTGCCCCAATTACAAGGTGGCTTCCTTGTTCTCTTGGCATGCTCATGGTCAACCCAACAAGTTCTAATTTTCCTCGAGTCTGAACTTGAAGGCTCACTGTCCGCAGAGCTTTTAAGTCTCAGAAAATTCTGCATAGGCTTCTGCCATGGAATTTCCCCAAGAAGTTACAGCACTTAAATCTCTGGCACACCTGTAGCATTTCCATACTGCTGGTTTGTCTGGGATAGAGCTGAACAGCTCCCACTAGAGAGGATAAACTTTAATTAACAGCTTTTTAAACAAATGCTCTAAGCAGTCACAGTAAGGTTTTCTCACTAGCCCCAGAAGGAACTATAACCCACCCTGAGTTTATCACTAGCTGAAATACAATGCCATACCATTCTGAGTCCAGTTGGGGAAGAGGAAACAAAGCTCAAAATAGTCTTTTCAGAGCTGGATACAGTTATAGTCTGAAGAGGGCTGCACAAATGCTTTCTTGTTATGTGAGTGCTAGTGTGTGCCAAGCACTACTACTAGAAAGAATTAACTCCCTGAATCTCTGAAGAAGTGCCTCTTCTGAGGTTATGGACTCAGCTGTGCACCCACAAGAGCAGGGGCAGCAGCAGACAGCAGCCCTTCTTGCATAGGCTGCCTCCACCTTGGAGACTGTTTGCATAGGCTGGAGAGAAAGGAGTCACATTGATTTCCTTCTTTTCACCAGCACTAACTCTTGGCCCTACATCGTCACAGTGAGGCAGCCAGCTCACTTTTTCAGTACTGAAGGAAAAACCCACAGTAACCCACAGCCTTTCACTGCCAGAATCTGTCACTTCAGAAGTTCCATCAGAACTAAGGTGATTTGCACAGAATTTATGGGGATGATGGATGGAGGCCCCTGTATCAAACTAAAATTATGTGCATATACACAGAAAGACACATACATATATATGCATACATTAAATATATTTTCTACTTTATATGATATTGTGTATGTATTTCTGGAATTTACTCAGATTTCAAAAGATCACATGGAGTTTTGAAACCAGCCTTTCAAACATGAACACTATACTGCTTGCTCTGAAAAAGTGAAAAAGGCGATTTCAGAACCAACCTAAAACTGCCGCACTTTTCTGATAACATTTCTAAGGTCCCTGGTCTGTATCCTATATTTTAGAGTTCTGAAACAGTGGAATTAGAAAGAAAAATAAAACAAATCACTGGTTACAATTGCTTTCAATACTTATGAATCATTTATTTCAAAAGCGGATACTCAGTTAATGGCTGTATGGGTTATACCTCCTGTGAAGACAAAACCTAAACACTAATTATTTTTAATAAGTGGTGCAGTATAGAAAGGTTAAATATCCTCCAAAGGATTACAGGCGGGCGTAAATATTCCTGAATGTCTGTGTTCAGATATGGTTCCAGTGTGGAAGGGACAGGGGTTGCACTGTTACTGTAGTCCAGTGATGCGAGACAAATGTGCTCAAAAGTTAATAGCTAAGAAGAACAAAACTATCATTTTAGGGGTAGGGATTGTTTTACTCATATATGGTGACTCTAAACAGATACAGTAAAGTCATCATACCAGAGTGTACCACCCCTACAAAGACAGCTCCTACTCCAGCTACAGCCATCAGGGATGTGGCTTTGCTGGTACAGTTCACTGGTACTCCCATACCAGAGTAGTGCTTCTTTGGTTTGGTAAAGCTTTGGTTTCTACTTAATATGTAGCATTTAGAATCTGGGTAATGGCAAAATATTTCTACAGTCATGAACTATGGCCTTTGACCTCTCTTCTGCTATAATCAGTGAAAGAAGACTTATGTGGACCAGCCCAAGAGGTCAAGGCACAGGGTGAAGTCTTAAGAGATCGGTTCAGATTCTACCACCAGACAAATAGGAAATGTTGTACTCGATAACAATCTTCATCTAATATAAATGAGAGAACCAAATGTGCCTAGAAAAATGAGTCACAAATCCTTTAAGTTTTCAGAATATATGCATATACTGTCAAGAAATTCCAAATAAATATATTTTGAAATACTGTCAGGACATCCACAGTTTGAGACACAACTTTTATCTTCTGTCTTTTCACTGACAATAATGGAGTGGCAATCATTTCTCACAGTATAGGAAAAACATTCTGTATAGCAGATCTGTATAATGATTATTGGTTTAAAAACTTGCACATATCCCAATAAACTGCCTGAAATATTTAGTATAAAAATGTAGTATTGTGAACTCTGAGAAACAAAGGAGGTTCAGGTCAAACCAAGGTCAAGAGTACTATTCTGATACCAAGCAGAGAGGCCACAGTAGGAAGGCTAGCAATAGCCTCCTAAATTGTCCTAATTAATGTAAATCCACTCCAATGCTGATCCACACAGGAAAAAAGAAAAAAAATGTGGCTTATAGTTATGCATTGTTGAATGATAATTAAAAGTCCTAACATCATTTTACCCTTGCTGATTTTTTTCAGTCTATGATTTGCCTGAATAAGTCCATTTGTACAGTGCTACAGCTAAACCAATAGGAAACTGGATCACGTCTTTTGAAAGCTACGGGAAAATAGGTTTTAAATTCCACCTGAACACACAAATGCTAACTAGCAAGAAGCAGAAAATACAAATGAGTAAATCAAAAGAAGAGGAAAGATAAGGTGACAATGACAGTTTTGTAGAAGAAAACTATGCTCAGCAGGGGAGGAAGTTTTCAAAAGTTTCAGAACTTGGTATTTCTTTATGAAATATGTATAAGCTGTAACAGCCCATTCCTAGCTACACACAGCTGTATTTGAAGTATTGAACCAAGGACACTTTGGAGTTAAAGGAGAATAGAAGCAGTTGGAACAGATATTCAGAAGTGTGAGCTGATATATTTTCTTTATGGCCACAAGTCTCAGAAATGGCTGCATTGTTTTGGGTTTTTTTTCCCAAAAGAACATTTAAAATAAGTCACTTTTGAAAGGGAACTTTCCATACAGCAACCAAGCTCAGCAGCATTAGGAGGCTGAAGGAGGGTCAGCTTAATTGCCATTCCAGCCTAAGATGCACTGTAGTGGCTCAACCCTTTGCAGCAGTGCCTGGTGCTGTTACATGCACCACCTGCCAGGTTTCATAGTCAGCCTGAAGATCTGCATGGGCTGTGAGTGGAAAACAGCCTCTTACTCTCATTTACAAACTACCTGCAAATTATGTCCTTTGCGTTGTGACTGCTGAAACCACTGAGCTACAGTGTAATTCAATTATGGGTTAGGATTTAAACAGTCTGTAATTTTAGCCTTATATTTTCAGCTCCCTACATAATCTCTCTAATATGTACTTGACAGTGTACCTTTGTCAAACTGGCTGTGGATTCAGCTCCTCAGAAAGAGAAAACACCCAACCAGAGTTGAAGGACATCTTCCCCAATTATGCTCAATAGGTCCTACTTAATTCTCATGCCCTATGTCACTCTGGAGGAGAGACAAATGGGGTACTCCTTAGTTTCATAGAATCATAGAATCCCAGACTGGTTTGGGTTGAAGGGACCTTAAAGCTCATCCAGTTCCAACCCCCTGCCATGGGCAGGGACACCTTCCACTCGACCAGTTGACCCAAGCCCCTGTGTCCAACCTGGCCTTCAACACTGCCAGGGATGGGGCAGCCACAGCTTCTCTGGGCAACCTGTGCCAGCGCCTCAGCATCCTCACAGGGAAGAGCTTCTGCCTAAGATCTCATCTAAAATCTAGTATCTAGTTTGCCCAAGATCCTTACTGATATGCTGTTTCTGAAAGCCTTTCCTTCTGTGCTGTAGGACAAACTCTTTAATGTCTCTTTTTCCTCTGTTGTGGAAGAACAGCACATGTACAAGAACATGAAGACAAGAAATAGCCTTGAAGAAATTATAATAGGAAAATGGAGTACAAATATGTTCCCCACTGCAAAATGCAAATCATATTTTAAGATTACTGTTGTTCTAAAGCAATAACCCCTTTAAAAACTATTGAAATAATCACATCTATACATGCATTCAAACACACGCAGGCACAGACAGGAAAGAGAAATACATCACATCTAAAGAACTGCTCCACTCTGTCTCATGCAGTCACTTTTTGCAATTGCTTAGGCTAAATCAAAGCCATGAGACTTAGTATATTATACACAAGTATTTATGGATACACTATCTATTCTCACAGTGACGTGTGCACACATTTTTGTGCTCATAATTTCTACACATATGCATTAGATATGTGCCCTATTTTTATCCTGTCGTACAAGTGAGGAGAATTGCGGAGCCATTTCCCTGCCAAACGAAACAGTGAAGACAAAAACATTCTCTCTGCAGCCATCCATCTTGTGTCCTCTTTGGCAAGGCTTTCCAATATTGCCTTTTCTTCCTCTTTTATCCCTTTTTTTCAACACTGTGTTTTAGCAATTTTAAAGTATTTTTACAAGTGAGAAACCTGCCCATTCCTGTCTCGCCAGCGTTGAGTGTGTTTCCATGGCTACAGTGAGGTGGCTGCCACAGGCTGGCGGGAGCCCATGGCCGCGGCGGGGGGCAGGAGGTGCTCACCAGCACCCCGGGGTTAGTTGTCACGTGTACGGAGTTTAATTGAAAATTAAGTGGGTTCTCCTTCTGAAGTGAACTGTGTGCCAGTGGATTAATTTTGCAGGAGCAAGAGTTCCGACTGCAGGGGGAGAAGAGAGACGGACTGAATAAAAGTGTGTGATGATTCAGTACTGGTGCAGACTTCTGTGCTGAAAGCCTTGCCTGTTTCTGTAGTATTGATTGGAATCAGGATTGCAATGGGATGCTGCTACCAGAATAGGGCAAGTGAGCAAACCCATGTTGAACAACACAAGCTGCAGTGCCAGGGTGTGGGTTGTGCTGCAGCAGCCCTTTGAAACAAAGGAGCTGACGCACGTTGTCTGCCACTGCTTACACAGGAACTCAGCTTGGAATTGATCTGTAAGGTAGCAACGCTCTCCCTGAGATTCCCTCCAAGAAGTACACCAAGCAAGTGAGCGTGTGATTTTGTACAATGCACTGAATATTTGGTATCTTCAAGAAACGTCTTATCAAACATCTGCACGATTCCTCCTTTGCCCTAAGGTTTCTTTTCTGCATGAACAGTTCCATTTCTTCCACCAAGTTTTAGTGGATAGTAAACTGTAGCTGGATGTCAAACTCTTGGGGAAGACATTACAAAATCAAACGCAATCAGCCTTCAAAATGGCATGGGACTCCTAATTGCTCTGACAATACTTCTGGTATTAGGGTAAGTAATAACAACAGATTGCAAATGCTTTTGAGCAGAGCAAGGAAAAAGAACTAATGCAAAGGAAATGGATAGTGAATGCTGCACTAATAGAGGGTGTCTCAGCTGCCTCTTCTTGGGAAAAAAATTATTACACAAGTTCTCCTCTTATTCAAACAGACTGGTTCAAATAAGAATTTGCATTGGCTGACAATAATCAGTATTTACATCTCCAGTCTCCTTTATAGATGCCCCAGAGTAAAGTGCATAGATAATTTAACTCTTACTAAGAGCTACAAAGAAATTCTATGAAGGCACTGCAAGTCATTATCAAGTCAGGATTTTGCCTGCCTTCCACCATCTTTCACTAACCCTAAACTTGAGTACTGGCATAGCTGCTTGCTGTTGGACAAGTATTAGAATACGTATTTTTTTTTTTAATCCTTGTAAGCACCTCCGAGCAGAATTTGTGGGATCTTCTCACTAATTTTATCATTTTCACTCTGAATGCAATCTGCTCACTAGATGGTTTTAAGTGTTCAAGGCCAGGCTGGACAGAGCCTTGGGCAACATAGTTTAGTGTGTGGTGTCCTTGCTCATGGCAGGGGGGCTGGAACTAGATGATCTTAAAGTCCTTTCCAACCCTAACTATTCTATGATTCTATGGTTTCCAAAATACACAAAAAGACTGTCCCTGTTTGTGGAGCTTGCAAATGAAAGACATCACTGAATCTATTTTAGAGGAATCAACACTGGACAGTTTATACACAGTCTGAGTTTAATGTAATCCAGTATGAAAGAAGAGTCAAATTAATTCCTTGTCATTAGAAAGCCCAGCACTACCATTGTATCTATATTTCTAAAGTTGGAGCTTTGTTCTTTTTATACCTCCTATTTTGGTCTCAACAAGCCATCGTAGTTCTTAGAGCAATATTGCAGATGTCCTTTGTGCAACATGACCCAGCCTCAAACTCTTGCATTGCCTTTGGCAATCAACAGTGAAATAAATATATACATGTGACTCAGTATTGTAGCTGTGACTAGTGTGCTAACCTCACTCATTCTTTCTGTCTGTCTACCGTAGTTATTTCTGGGGCACCACACTATCTGAATGCTAAAAATTGTCCTTGACAGGAGCTGAACCCACACATGCTCAGTTTCTGAAGCAGCAGCGTAATTCCTGGCACTAGAACACCAGTTCTAATTAGGGAAGAATGAATCTTTCTAAATAAAATAATTGACCAGCATGACATCCCCACAAGTGAAATGGGTTTAAACCAAAGCCTGGTTGCAGTCTTCAAATCCTGGTAGTTGATCCAAATCTTTCATTTTTCCTCCCACCCCCACAACTTACTTTTCCATTTTAGGATCAGGGAGAGGACCTAAAATACCATCAAATATATATTTCTGGTAGGTCTGAAACCAAAAAGGCAGGCTATCTGAGGAGTAGTGGGCTGCAACCCATATCATTTAAATTTCATGTAACACTTCATGTAATTGGGTACTTCTCCGGACATTGTTTAGATCCTCACAGTAGTATTTCTTAACTAATTTATATTTGGGAATATGCTCAGAATCCTAACATGTTTTATCTTTGAGAATAGGAAACACAGGCAAATAAAACAAATACCATGTTTGGCAATAAAAATCATTGGTACTTTATAGAGCATATTACCCTAAGTTCAAACATGATCATGTTCTGATGCTAATGGAAACATGAATGGAAAATAGGCAGAGGCTGTACTCTTATAATTTTAGTACGCTCTAAACCCAGTTATGTGTGTGTCATTACAGAGGAAAATTACTTGGCTTCACAGACCTCATCTTTGCTCAGAAAATTATTTCTTTTATTGTAGGGTTAACATCTTAAAGACTTTATGTATTGTAACATTACTGGGTAAAGGACACTTGTAGCAGGAGAGGTTATCACAGCATATCCTCTTTGTTTTATAGAATCATAGAATAGTAAGGGTTGGAA
>NW_009931687.1:411-626 GCF_000696875.1 Nestor notabilis | reverse complement strand
CCCTGTTGTTAGACTACCTCCGCCAGCCTCCGGTAGACCTGGCCTCGCAAATCAAGTCCCATGTTCTAAATACCCAACCCCTGACTATGGCACCACCGTTCTAATCGTTTATTAACCTGACAAATGCGCCTAGCTTAAAGGTCCTCCCTAAAGGAAGGAGAATCCTGGAGAATTGATGAAAAAACTATCTGAGCTCGAGAGCCCCTAACCACCTC
>NW_009931687.1:0-210 GCF_000696875.1 Nestor notabilis | reverse complement strand
GACTCCCCTACTGCTATGACACGCTGCCATTTCCTGGAGGCACCAGTAGTGATCCTCTTTACTGGTGCATCGGCTGGCTTTTCATTTGGCGTGCTGGGTGTTTCATCATTAGCCCCCTGCAGAACTGTGAAGTGGTTCTGGGTGTGGACATCGGATTTAGGAGGAATCCCCTTGCTTTCGATGGTCCTCTTCCTCCTTTTTTTGTTGTTT
>NW_009931686.1:809-12524 GCF_000696875.1 Nestor notabilis | reverse complement strand
ATATTAAATATATAAATTCTAACAAAATTTATTCAGTTTTGGGCCACTATTTTGAGAGAAGCAAAAAAAGACACATTCTTCAAAAAAAAATCTGAATATATTTTTTAAAAAAATATTCGAACTTGTTTTACGACCAGAGACATTACTACACAAAATTGACATTTCATTGTTGTTATCATCTGCAGTTCACTGTGCTCTGCTGGAAAAAGAATTTAGTTATATTAAAGGAAATGTGGTTTTGCAGAATATCAAAGATCTATTTTTTAGGGAGAGTTTTTGTTGAATTAACTTTGTGGGGATAAAAAGTGAATTAGTATTCCAGGATTTACAAAATGCAGAATACGAATGGATGTGTTGTGTCCTTTTGCGTGACAGTATGCTATTCTGTAGTTAGGGGTATTTCATTGCCTCATAGTAAAATCAAATTATTTAAAAAAGCATCTTAAATAACTTTAATTTCTTTAATTACATTAACTAAAAGCCTGAAAAAAGTTCAGTATAGACTTTGGAAATGCTTCTTCTGGAAAACCAGTGACATCACTGTTGGAAATCACAGTAAATATAACACCAAGTACATTTTCTCAGTGGTAAATTCCTACCTGTTATGAGGAATGTTTTTTCTTCTTAGGAGTTGTAAGAAACACTGGTATTTGGACAAGAGTGTAAGTACAAAAATAAAAAGAGTAAAGTGTAATTCAGTGATATTTATAAAATATTTGGAGAATTTTAAACAAGAAGATAATTAGTCTTTTCCAGTAGTGGGTTTTTTTCCATGCAAATTGTTATATCTGAATGATAATTATTATGTAAGTATTTCTGAAGGTATTGAAATTAGCTGAAAGTAGTTATGCATTTTGTTTTCAGTTCAAGGTTGACATACTAAATATAGGTGTGTTCATTAGAAGAAAAAAAAGTACTTCTTACATATATTCCAATATTCTTACATTCTTACAATATTCCAATTAGGAACAGGCCAAGGACAGCAGAAGTGACACCAGCAGGTAACAGCTTGTTTCTCAATTGAAGATAACTTGTAAGAAATCTGATCTTGTACTTTAAGCCTTTCCAAATCAGAAGTTCTGTCACTGCCTAGAATTGAGCATAGGAAGCCCATCATACATGAATTGGTGGAAACTACGGAGAATGCATACACCAATTCTTTGTCACAGAATGAAGGTTATGGGGCGTAATTTTGTATTTCTATGAAAATCTCTGTGCACACTTTCTGACGTGCCTTTTTTTTTTTTTTTTTTTAAAAAATAATGTTGCAATACAGATGGTTCAGTAACACCAGCTGACAGGACAGTAAGGAAAATGCCATAGAAACCTTTCCACCATTCCTCTCAGAATTTCTGATTCCTCCCAGTATTTCAGGTTACTCAAATAATTCTTTCTTTTTAGAAATCAACAAACTCAGACTTGACTAGGCTTTGAGAACATGCTTGTTGGTGGTGTACACACTCCAGAATTAAATTGTAAATTCCATAGGCTTTGAGTAATTGTTTTTCTGTGTTTGTACAGTGTGAAAATAGCAGAGACTTGGACATTATTAACTTCCTGAAAGCTGGAGTAAGTAAGTCCTGATAGTGATAAAATGTTTAGAGTTAGGCAAACTTTGTACCACACTCTGATACAAGTGCCGTTATATTAACCATAGATTACTAGCAGGAATATTCTGTTTAAGTAAGTGAACTGATTTCCACTTGTTCTTTTCTAAAAATAGGCAAGAACAGTTAGAGGCATCTCAGGTGGAGGAAAATAATGTTTTAAAAATACTTAGATCTCATAGAAATTCTAGTTATGAATCTTTCTTGCCTTGTGTATTTATTATATATATAAACCTGTACAGCCTGGTGTAAGCACTAAACACCCCACTTTTGTGCTCACCAAAATCCATGGCTGCATGGTCACAGGGCTATGTTGTTCTGAACGTAAGTGTGCAATAGTCTACAAAAGGAAGCGCACTTAAGAAATGTCATTTGTCAAGGAACATTCTGCTCTCCCCCAGCATTATGCAATTGTAAGATTTTTTAACATTGCTCTAATTGTTCTTATGTTCTTATTGTAGGTTATAAATCTGAAACAATGGGTGACTGGAGCTTTCTGGGGAGACTGTTAGAGAATGCGCAGGAGCACTCCACAGTTATTGGCAAGGTTTGGCTGACGGTACTGTTTATCTTCAGGATACTGGTGCTGGGGGCTGCTGCTGAGGAGGTCTGGGGAGACGAGCAGTCAGACTTTACATGCAACACTCAGCAACCTGGTTGTGAAAATGTTTGCTATGACAAAGCCTTCCCCATTTCTCACATCCGCTTCTGGGTGTTGCAGATCATTTTTGTCTCCACTCCAACCCTCATCTACCTGGGCCATGTGCTCCACATTGTACGAATGGAGGAGAAGAGGAAAGAGAAGGAAGAACTGAAAAAGAAGGGAAGTGTCAAAGACAGCAACTACCCAGCGTCTGGCAATGGTGGTGGAGGAGTCAATAGCTTCAAGGATCCTCTTGGCAAAAGGGGGAAGGAGAAGCTCCCGATCCGTGATGAACGTGGTAGAATCCGTATGGGGGGTGCCCTGCTCCGTACCTATGTCTTCAACATCATTTTCAAGACATTGTTTGAGGTGGGCTTCATTGTGGGCCAGTACTTCCTATATGGCTTCGAGCTAAAGCCAGTCTACCAGTGCAGCCGCTCACCCTGCCCACACACTGTGGACTGCTTCATCTCAAGACCCACTGAGAAGACTATCTTCATCATCTTCATGTTAGTGGTGGCCTCTGTCTCCCTGCTGCTGAACATGCTTGAGATATATCACTTGGGGTGGAAGAAGCTTAAGCAGGGCATGACAAGCCGGTACAGCCTTGAGATGCCTGTTGCAACAATGACACCAGTCATGGTAACGGGGGAGTCCAAACCTGTTGCCCTGCCACCACCAGCACCACCCGTGGTGGTAACGACTGTCGTGCCCACCCCTGTTCTGCCTGACACCCGCGCTGTCACACCATTGCTGGCCCCGGTGACCATGGCACCATACTATGCTGCGGCTGCTCCACAACCACGGCCCCCATCCAACACGGCCTCCATGGCTAGCTACCCTGTTGCTCCACCAGTTCCTGAGGAGAGGCACCGTGCTGTGACCCCCACACCCATCTCCACTCCCGTCACCATCCCAACCCCCATCCCCACACCGACACCAGCCGTCATCAACTACTTCAACAGCAACAGCCATGCCCTGGTGGCTGAGCAGAATTGGATCAACATGGCAGCTGAGCAGCAGGGCAAGGCCCCCTCCAGCTCAGCAGAGTCCTCTACCCCCAGCAGTGTCCGGCATCCCCTTCCCGAGCAGGAGGAGCCACTGGAGCAGCTACTCCCACCCCCCGTGGGGCCGCCCATTGCTGCCGGCCCCCTGAGCGGGGCAAGCGGCAGCAAGTGGGATGTGGAGGGTGCGGAGGAGCTGTCAGAGGAACGGCCCGTCTCGCCTGCCTGCACCACTGTGGAGATGCACGAGCCACCGCTGCTCGTAGACACGCGGCGCTTGAGCAGGGCCAGTAAGTCGAGCAGCTGCAGAGCCCGGTCAGACGACCTGGCCGTGTAGTGCGGTCGCCTCTGCTCCAAGGAGCGGGCGGTGGAAGGCAGAGAGGGCAGGGCAGCTGCCCGGGGCAGCCAGGCCTCGCGTGGTGGGGCGGCCTGGGCTTCAAACTTTGACGCTTGCTGTTTTTGCACCCTGTGAGTTGTAGTGGGAAAAAGTATCAACATTTTCTAATAGGTCAGGGGTGACCAAAGCACAGCCTGTGGGCCGGGGACCGACCCCGCTTTCCTTCACTTGTGGATGGCAGATCTCCCAAGGGCAGCCACAGGGGAGGCCTGCACAGATAAGAGGAGGTGATGGTTGCTGGTTGTGTGTCCAGAGGCTGAATTTCATCTGAGAAAAATGTTAACATCCCTAGTGCCCATGCGGCTGCCTGTCATCTCCCTATTGCCCTCGCCTTCACTTCCACCCTTTCTCACATAAGCTCTACGTGAGTGGCTGCAATGACTTATTTTCTTCCTCTTAAATCACACATAGCCCTGTGGCAAACATCAGGGTGGCATATTGCCTATTGGCACCTGTCACCTTAAAGGACCAACTTGCCATATTAAAGGTGACTCAGTCTCTTCCATATAACATGACTTAATGAAGCCTTTGTGCTCAAGGCAAATCTCCATTGTGGTCCTTGGCCAGGCAGAGTTTAGGTAACCCCTGTAATAGATTTTTGAGGTTCATCTTTCTATAATTTTTTTTTACTCTTGACCTGTTAGGAAATGTTCAGTTTGACCTCCTAGTCAGTGTTTGCTGACCATGATCACACCGTGTTTTTAAGCCTACAAATATGTTTGAGCATGTTTGATTATAATTTAGATGACTTCTGAAATTGCTTAGAGGAGGACAGGAATTTAAACCACATCTCAGAAATTATTACAAAGAACAATTTCTCTTCAGAAAGCAAGGATTATGATTTCAATGCATTGTGGCCCCATACATTGCCCGTGGACAAACAATAGGATAAAGTACAGCTCTGCATTTTAGACTATTAGATACCGGCTTAAGTTTGTTGGGAAAATGCTTTTTAGAAGTAAACTTGAGTGCATATTTTTAAGTATTTGAATATTTTGGAATTAATTTTGATCTGTAGGTTTAAAATTACTAGACTGTGTACTTAATCATTTTAGTTTGATCTTACAAGAAAATGTAAGGGGAAAGAAAGTTACTAATGGTAAAATTCCCAAAGCAACATTATTTCCTGTTGTGTTCTACCCTTTAACAACAATCTGTTGTGTCTTACAGGTCAGTGAAAAAAGATTTAGACAATATTGTATTGCAGAAGAGGTGGCTAAAATATCTGTACCACATGCTAGTGGCTGAAGGGTCTGTTCTGATCACACTGAAGTCACTTGCAGAATTTCTATTCAATTTAACAAGGAGCAAGATTTGGGGATGGATCTTGCAGGCCTTATTCAAGCAAAACCAACATTCCCATGGATTTTTGGGAGCCAGAAATAATGTAGATGTGGGGCCTTAGATAAAGACATTAAAATCCTGCTTTTGAAAATTATGTTTCCCTTGAAAAATGGGCGGAGGAAACTACTGGGTATTTTTTTCTAAAGTGCAGCTTTCCTTAGAACTGGCTCTGTTCTTTATCCCTTTGTAACAAGTACTCTTACAGACCTTAGTCAGAATTTTGAATGGCTGATAAGGCTCAGGAGAGTTTGTGTACAAAAGGAATGCAGGATTAGGCCCAACTTCTGTTCTAATTAGAATCCAAAAGAACTGAAGCTCAGAGCCAGTCCTATTGCTGCTATGAATCAAAAGTACTGTAATTGGAGAAGAGCAGTCAAACACCCTGGGATAACCCTTTGCATCTTCCAAGTATTTGGCCTGGCAGGGGAGTCCTTACTCAGGCAAAGCAGGGTCACCCTGTGGCAAGTAGTTACAATTGCCAGTTATCTCTGCTGTTAAATGTTTTCCTGAATGTGTTTATTTTATTGAACAGTTAAAACATATTCCCAAGAATATTCAAGATTAAACATATATTTTTACTGCTTTCTGAGTAGACACAAGTAAACACTGTGTAGTTTCTCGTGATCAGAAGCACTATTCTGCAACTCTTGGCCATGATGTCTCATTACTTCCTTGACCTGCCTGTGGTGAACCAGGTGAGAAGTCTTTCTGCTGCCACTCATCTTGGGGGCAGACACTGCATTAAAAGTCAATGTACAGTAATACAATAAAGGTATTTTCTATTAAGTGTACAGCTTCAGGCATGCTGTCGTGAATTTTCTGTTATAAGCCATAAAAACCCTTTCTGCAAGAAAGCTACAAGCTGAATTCTACTTTCTATTGTATCCATGCAACTATGCTGAACTTAGACTAAAGTTGATAAGGTGCCCTAGATGTAAACAAAGGCAGTTTAACACTCAAAATTTTTAGATTTACTAGCATCTATGCTAGCAGTTTCATAAGTTTTGCTAAAGATCAAAGTAACTAGTATTGCTGAGATAATGCAGTATGCATCTCTGTATTTTAGTACATCAAAATTCATGGGCTATATTTTCCTTTCTTTTATGCTTCTGAGGAATAAAGACAAAGTCTCTCTGGAGTATATTTATAGAAACCAGATCACCTGGAATATGTGGGGTTTTGTATCAACACCTGAGAGCAAAACTGACTTGTTTGATGCAGCTCTGAATCTTGCAGTCCTTACTTTAGAACAACCCTCACAGAGTGCGTCCTGCAGGATTGCATCCGTACTGTATATAAAAAGTAATGACAAAGATAGGTTTAACTTAGGATCAACTGATACCTAGTCTGCCTTTTTCAAGTTAAGATGTGTGGTTAGACCTGCAGACAGTTCAGGTGCTTTTGTGGTATATATGGTATTTTAAGGCAGAGTAACTACTGGAAAGCTATAAAAGATAATTTTTCCTGTTAGGTGAAGCTTGGGGGGGAGAAACGTAACTCTACTAAAACCCTGAAGAGAAATCTGACAGAGCAGCCTCTGCAACCAAGCAGCACTGATCTAAAAAAGCAAAGCTACAACTCACAGGTTGTGCTTTTAATATCAGCTTAAGTTCCAACATGTGACTACACAGTGTCAAGCTTTTTTGTTACTTGCAATTTCATTTGGAGTCCAGTAATTGTTTCTTCACGTAAGCCCAGATAACTCTTTTGGATGAACTCCCTCTTAGTGCTTACTAATCACTTTTAGCTGCTGTATCACATCTCGAATCAGACTCGTTGAAAAAAGAATCCTATTAGTGTGGCCAATTTTGAGTACTTCACACATGAATCATCACTAAATTCAACATGCTGTGAGTAAAGCATAACTATGCAGACTTCCATAGTTGTAGAAAATATGTACAAACACCAAATAGCTTGCTGAACAGAGGCTATTGGCAAAAATAATCTGCTAATTTCCAAGTTGTTTACTCTTTCACATGAACTAATTTCAAAGAGGGAAATGGTAGCAAATGATGCTTGATTTAGCCTGGTCATATGGCTGTTCAAGCCACAATCCTGAAAGATCCTAGACACATACATAAGACCAGTAGGTAAGTTATTGCAGAAGTGGAATTCAGAACAGAATTATGTCAGGTATTAAGCAAACTGAAAAAAACCCCAACAAAATACTCATATTTCGCTCTTCTCTTACTGTAAATTAAAAAAAAAAAAAAGGCTAAGATAAGTTGTGGAAAACAAAATGATAAAGCTGAAAAAAGAAACTTTTTGAGCAAGTTACCATGTGTATGTTATGCTACTCTTTTTGGAGTTAGTCAGCTCACTGGCACTAGTTGACCCTGGTTGGAGCATAGGGGGTTGGGCTACATGACTTCCAGAGGTCCCTTCCAATCACCATGATTATATGAAACATATTTTCCAAATCCCTGATTTCATTAGTACATTTTTCATAACAGTTTTACAAAGATACAGTAAATTTACAAAGATACAAGATTACAGTAAAGAAAAAAATACATAAATGTATAGGTTCTTGACCATGGGCACAGTTGGTCACTGGGCTTTTTTAATTCGAGCGGCTGTCAGTTAACACAAAAGAAAACAAAGTTTAAACAGTTTAGACCCCAACACTTCTTCCCTTTGTATTTTGATTAAACGAAGACAGCCTGCTAGAACCTTCCCTTTATTAAAGTGGAACATGAAAACCAATCTTTTATTTTTTCATAGATAAAAAGGTGCTCCTTGAATTTGTTGGTCCATGCTGGCATTGAAAAACCAGAATTTCTTGAAAATAGGTAGCATGCACTGAAAAAGCAGGTGAACTGTGCTTTTTTCTGGTGTAAGTTGTGTGTAAAGTGGTACCAGGGATTGCTTTGGCTCAGTATATTTGTTGTTTATCAAGGCACTTAGAGCTAATTACATGTCTGACATTTTGCAGCTCTCGAGATTATTTTCTGGTGTGAACACGTAAGTATAGGATCAGTAAAATAACCTTTAAAAATCACATCAGTACTTAGTCCCCGTTTTGGTTAGCCGTGGGACCACCTCCTCAGCTGCTACAAACTGTTGTACTCCACTGAGTTCACGCGGGTGACAACAGTCTGCAGAAGCAGAGCGTTGAGCCCCTTGGTCTTTCTGTTTAATACAGACCCTAACACCACAGATTTGAACAGGCTGGGATTTTTTTTAATTATTATTATTATTACTTTATTCCAAATGGTTTACTTTGATTTTTCTTGTGGGATGTGTGCTCTTGTAATTTTGATTTTCTGAAGTTTACATTCAGGTTTTGATTTCAGATTGCACATTTGGATAAAATAAACTGTTTTCTAAGTTTACATTTGTATAAGAAGTAAAAGAATGACTCTGCCAATATATTAAACCTAAGAGAGAAATGTCTTACTGTAACACAGGAACTCTTTAGACATAAGGCAGTACCATTAAAGGTGGTTTAACCTGATCATTGATCTATAGTATCAGCTCTCTCTGTGTATTTAAAATATGGGAGCTGGATATATAGGGAGCACACTATAGAAAGACATGACTTTTCATCATGAGCTCAATTATTACCAAATAAACTAAGGTTCATTATTATTGATATGCTTTCTTGTGTGTTTAGAGATTCAATGACAAAAACTAGCTGTGATATACATCCTTTGAGTGCTAAATTTACAGCTTGGTTTAAAATTCCAAACAAAATAACTTGTGGAGAAACACTGCACTGTTACACTGTAGAAGACTTTTCCAAAGATAAATGTTTTGCTTTCTAGCCAAAACCATGGTTCTGAGCCTGCAAATACAATTTCATGCAAGTTATTTCTACTCTTGCAAATAAGACCATAAAAGGTAATGGGACTATTTGCATAAGCAAAAAACACTGATGTGAAAAAGAAATGGTAGATTTTCATTTTAAGTTTGTTGTAAGATGCCAATCAAATTCTAGAAGTTTCAGTCCTTGAAGAGTTATGCAAGATACGTGAACATATTTTAAGGTGGAGAATATATTCCCAATTTCCATTGACATTGTTTCTCACAGTTAAAGGGTTGTAAAGCATAAGAAAGCTTACTGAGAGCTTTCTTGTGCTTACCAGATGTTTGTCTTTTACATGACAGAATCTGACAAGAAATACAAGTTTTCTGGGCTGGCAGGAACTTGTAATAACAATAACAACAGCAAACAGTTAAAAGTGCTGTCTTCAAAGTGCCTCGTGTATTAAATGCTGTAAGAAACAAGTTGATGTAAGTGTAAATTTACCTCATATGTTTACAAAATTGTGACTAAATAAACTTTTTGTACCACAGCATTGCCTCTTTTAGATTAAATTTTCATGGTTGTATAGATGGTCTTTTAAAATGCTAATGCATTTCTGTCACTGGGCTTTTTTAATTAGTGCAGCTGTATTGCTAAAGAGAACTTACTTGCCTCTGACCAAGAGCACTTTTTACTAGAATGTATGTGGCCAGAATATGTTGCATACTTTCTGTTTAGATGAATGTTTCATTGCAAAGTTCCACAGTTTTGTCACCTGAAGAACAGCCAAAGTACTCCCAAGAGAGCTGAGAGCATCAACTGGTGCAGATGCAGCTGTGCAGTGGGCTCTCCCTCCCTCAGGACACAGCTACACTGCCATCACCTTGCAGCCACTGTCTCCTAAAGAATTTCTGAGTGGAGTATGAAACATGGATGTTCTACTCTTGATCTCTGCAGGTCTGTGTGATGGTGTGGGTGCTTTGCTGCCACATTGAGCAAGGCAGCTCAATGGAGGAGAGGTGAAAGGTGTGTCCCAGTCATCCACAGCTGTGTCAGGGCACAGCACAGAGCCTAATGGTAATGGGAAGAGGCATGCTGGGGGAAGCTCTTTAACCTCCTCCAGTAAATCCCTGTACAATTGTGCTGATAGCCATATGAGAGCATCCCACACACCCTTGTACTGCTGCTATTGT
The DNA here is from genome assembly GCF_000696875.1 of Nestor notabilis. Classification (NCBI taxonomy): domain Eukaryota; kingdom Metazoa; phylum Chordata; class Aves; order Psittaciformes; family Psittacidae; genus Nestor; species Nestor notabilis. Next base: position 2,591 of record NW_009931686.1, on the reverse strand, counting down.
CCCCAGGGCATTGGCACAGGAACAATCAGCTGGGCTTTAGCAAGCATTTTCACTGTGACTGCACTAAGAATGGGATTTAACAATCCTCATCAGTGCTTTCCCACTCTGTAGCGGGAATCAGAATATATGTTGTCTCCCAAGGAAACAGATGTCAGATAGTCAGGTCTTAGTAGGGGTGACATTTTCACCATTTTTGGCAACTGGATGTGCATCAAGTCTAACCATCTTTGTGTCTATTTTCAGCTGACAATAGAGTAAACAGATGCTTACCCAATATCATAAAATTGAAGAGAAAGTCTTCTCATAAAGACGGCCTAGGAAGAATGTGTTATTCCTGGAGTGTCATAGTCCAAGAAAACAGGGTGTTTGAGGAAATACACATTTTAGCACTTACAGGTATGTGATATTAGATATTATGCCAGATTACAGGTAACTTTAAGTATATTACTGCATTAGTAGAACAGTTGGATTGCACCAGCTGTTCTTCATTGTGTAGAAGTTGTTTGGTTTTTTTAATTTTTAGAAATAAATTAGTGGTATATAGCAACAAAACACTGTCCTTCATGGGTAGTTATCCCTTTTCTTTTTCTTCTGATAGGTGATCTGTGTATTTTTGAGTCACTAGCAGTAGTACAGGGTCTATCAGAACTGGTTTTAGTACCTAGAGGAGGAGCTTCAACATGTGGGCTTTCACCATACCTTGTTTTTAAGGGTGACTCTCAGCACTTGTGACAGTGGCTACAGATGTGGTTAAAGCGCCTGGTGCTATAGGGAGCAGGAATAACCAGGCTAACACCAAGGTCACAGAGAACAGTGTGGACTCACTGCGTTTGTCTGCATCACTGACACAGCCAACTCTAACCTGTGTGTTAGAGGTGCCTCTTCTCAGCCAGATTTCTGTCATTTTAGAGATTGTCTTTGGGAAAAAAAAAAAAACAATCAAATGAATACGTTCAGTTCTTCATCCTCGTTATTTATTTGTCCCATGTAAGTATGATAAAATATATTAAATTGTCTAGATCTTTGCATTTCTAAGTAGTGTGAGACATGGCTTTTTAAAGTTATCTAGAGTATATTTTTTTGCACTATCTAGAGCATATGTTTGAAAATATGAAGGGCTTAAGAAGTTCAAACTCTCAAAAAGGCAATAGACTTTTCTGTGGAATAAATTTTTCCTGTGTTTGCACAAGATCCACCGAAGTCAGTGAACAGATAGAGTAAAGTGAAATAAAACCTTACTTTCCATGTGAGGTTGCATTTCTATACCTCTCAATTAAATGAAAACTAAACTGGAAGAGCATAAAGTTATCAGCTATCATACACCTCACTCCCCAGTTGGAGAAGATTAAACTTTCTAAAGATTTTGGCTTTAGGGTATGTTGTGATTTTCTGAGCAGAGACTAAGGGATTATTATGGTTGAACTATCCAGCCTCACAGAGGAACCTAATATTTGCTTTGCATGGCTCATGTAGTGGGGTTTGCTATGTAAATTCTGCACAAAATGCAGAAGTAAGCAGCTCAGGATGGTTTGCCTAAGCCAACTCATTCATGTTTGGATTATGGATACTCTGAGGGGAAAGTGTCTTCATTATGAGCAGTGGAAGATAAGAAAAGGTAGAGACATTGAGTTAAGAGTAGCTACATTTCTTTCCAGTTCCAATGAGAACTGGAAAGAAATGTTTAATGCCGAACTGTACCAGGTATGTTTAATGCTGAACTGTACCAGGTCTCTGAAACAGAGGTGGCTTTCATAGCACCATTCATGTGTTTATAGAAAAACT
>NW_009931686.1:0-778 GCF_000696875.1 Nestor notabilis | reverse complement strand
ACAATTCTTAAAAAGCCTGTAAAAAATCATGTACCAACATGTCTATTCCTGTAGAAATAGTAGTTTGCTTGGACAAGTGCATTCTGAACTGGGAAGAGCCTTTGCACACTGCACACAACTCAGTGAGTTCTCTTTCATTTGGAGATGAAGTTTCTGGATTAAGTGAAAGGAGGCAAGCTCATGACAAAACTGGGTGCAAGAAGGCAACTGGAGGCAAACTAGGGCGACGGAACTAGACAGTAGAGATGAACCCAGTAAATGGCTATTTTTTATTTTCTATATTCTTTAAAATATATATTCTATATTCTTTAAAAGAAAAATCTTGGATGTAAAAAGATCACTAATCATTGAATTTTCACCACTGTCCTCAACAGGGAGTGAACTGTTAGCAAGGAACCTGCAGTCTCCTTGCTAATGATCAGTTTGCCTCACCTGGCTTTGTTCTGCCCTCCATTACTTTTTAAAAGTTTCTTTCTCTTACAGAAAGATTATAGGCCCTAGAAAATTGCTTTCAGGAAGAGGACTGTCCCTGCCTCTGTTGGCCTGGTCTGTGAAATAAGAGCTCATCACTGCAAAATGATAGTTCAGCTGACATTCAGAATTTCTATTTCCCAAGGGATCCTGAGATTTCAAATCACAATATATATTCACAGATTCTTCATGAAACCAATCCTGAGAAATTTTCTCTCAAAAGTTTTGCATTAGAAAAACATCAAGATAATTTTGGAAGCAATGTGTAATTCTGGAATTAAGTTCTTTTTTCTATTTTATATTATTT
>NW_009931685.1:17882-36635 GCF_000696875.1 Nestor notabilis | reverse complement strand
ACAGGCATGCGGTGCCCCCCACCCCCGTGCTGGGGCGCGCTGGGCTCGGGGGTTCGTGGGGCTGACGCCAGCTCCTGGAGCGTCCACCTTAGCAGGGCCCATCTCTATCCCTGTCCCTGCTCTGGGGCAGTGCCCACCCGGTGCTCTGCTCTAGCACCTTCCTTGGTCACCTCTCCCTGTGCCTTGGGCAGAGGCTTTGATCAGCGCAGCCTTAATGCTGTTGCCACCACGTACATGTAGTAGTGAAGCCTGTGGAGCTCCAAAAACACGCAGCTGCAGGTCTGTGATCCCCGCTACCTGCTCTGTCCTGCTTCCCCCTGTGTGGGGAGGGGGGCTCTGGAGCACAGCAGGGCCTGGAGTGAGTCTCTGGGTTCCTGGGCACCAGGCACTGCCCTCGAGGAGCAGGCTCTGTGAGAGAAAGGAGCTGCTGGTGCCGCTGCAAGAGGCCAAGCCCCAGCCTGTTGAAGCCTCTCTGGCTGGGCTGCGTGTAAGCAGCATGGCTGTGGCCAGCGAGGTGTCCTGGCTGAATTAGTGTCTCCCGGGGGTTTGCAGAGGTAGAGGCAGGACTGGCCCCAGGAGCAGGAGGGTGTGCACTGGCGAGGCTGGGCTGCGGCAGGTGCCTGGCACGGGGAAAGGCCATAGCAGTCACGTATTGCTTGTGTGGGCAGAGGCAGTGCTGGCCATGGGCCGTGTCAGGTGATGGGAGGGGGTAGGAAGCTCAGCTGAAAGCTGGGGAATGGTTTCTGAAGTCTCTTTCTGATGAGGGTGAGAGCTGCATTTGTGCTCTTCCCTTCTGCCCCTACTGTGCTTCAGCCTCTTAGTTTAGGCTGTAGCTTCTTTCCCTTTCAGGGCTGCTACATTCCCCAGGAAAACTTGATCTGCATTTTCTTGTCTAACCCTGCCTATCCTGGGACCAAAGCTGGTGATAGGATTGTAGCTGTTATTGCCAGGCCAGCTTTACTAGAAGAACAGCCACAGCCTACAGAGCTACTGCCTGTAATGGCCAAGCTGCAGCTCACAGCCCCAGTGTACATATTTGTACCATCTCTGTTTCTCTCCACAGCTGCTTATATCCCTCTTACTGCAAGTGCCCTTGCTTCGGAGGATGCTTTGACAGTAAGTCACTGCAGATGCCTCCACAGCCAGAGCAAGGGGCTGAGGCTGAGTCCATGGCCTTTGGGAGCAAAGCCCCTTGCGTAATTTCTTTTAAGGATGTTCTATGGTCAGTGATGCTGGGATGCGCGACCCTGATGGACACAGGTGTGCTAGCAGAAGCCTCTAGTGCAGAAGGGTTATGGTGAAAGCAATCCAAGGGAAGTACGGAATAGTTCCCTACTACACCTGTGACAAGGAATTTGTTAGCTTAGCAAAGGTTGTTCTAGCAGGGTTTCGCTGGAATCGTGTATTAATCTCAGCAGTGTTTTAAGCATTAACTTCTCCCTCTGCTGGCAGCATAGGTCAGTAAAGGGCAGTGCTTGAGACCATCTTCACCAGTCCTGCTGGCCATGGGCTCTGGGGGTGTCTTCTGGCCACTTCCTCTAAGCCTGCTCTGCTGCTTATCCCTTGGCAGCATAAAGAGAATGAATGGAGGCAGTCACTAGGCTGGGTGAGACATTGGTCTGTTCAACACGGCCTTACCCAGTGCCATTTGTACAGCTGCACGGGAGGTGAAGCATCCTGACACTGGGATCTGGTTTTGGGGACCTGGCAGCAGGCATCTTGCAGAGCATTGTGAGGCTTGTCAGCAAGGCCAAGGGGACAGCTTACCTTGAGCTTCCAGTGTTTTGGCTCTGTAAAGCCAAAAAATTAGATGGTTTGCCCTCAAAGATACACCGTCCCAGAGATTCTCCTGTCTTGTCTTCTCTTCTCTGTGCAGTAATGTTTATTCAAAGAATCACAGGCAGATTTAGATTGGAAGGCACCTCTGGAAGCCTCTAGTCCAACTGACCTCCTGCTCACAGCAAAGCTGGCTTGAGCCTATGTCATTCAGGCTTCATCCAGTTGAGTTTTGAGGACCTCCAGAGCCAGGGAGTCTGTGACCTGTTCCCAGGATGATCAGAGGCCCTTCTGCAGCATTTGGGCAACAGGTAGAAACCTGGGGGCCATTTCTTTATGACCACTTCCAGGTCTACTGTCTATTTCTGTCTTTCAATCATTAGGGAAGTTTCAACAGACGCAGCTTGAACATGCTGCGCACCTCCGTGCTTTTCTGTTGTGCTTCAGCTTGTACTCCCAAAGGTTTTTTACCCACCCACCTCTTTCCCCTGTGTATAACGCTATTTTGGCGGGGCAGATGTTGTTAAGTGGCAAGTGGTGAGCCTTGGAAGAAATGTTGCTTATTCATGCTATAGACACAAAGCTGTACAAGTGACAGGAGAGTTTTCTCTCTGACTTGATCTCCAAGTGCAGTTGGTTCTAGAAGCTATTGCTCTCCAGACATTGCTGCTAAGACTCTGTCTTAACATGTGTAAGCAAAACGAATTGCGTTAGAGTGTACTTGGATGTGTTGCTCCTTTCTCTGTTGCAAAGCCTTGACGCTTACTGCTTGTGGGGGGATCCTGATCTTGTGCAAAGACATGAGAGTCTTCAAGCAGTTTCAAGCTGCTGCCAGGATGGTGTCCTGGATGGATAAACATGTTCCTGTTGGTTGTCTTAGAGTTTACTGCTAATACAGAGGTGTTGAGTTAACAGCAGCCAACGCTGAGATCGGAGCAATGCTGTCAAGTACCTTCTGAAGTGTTGCGGGAAATCTCCTGGTAAACCTAATTCCAGACAATTCTGCTGTTTTGCAGCACCATCTGCTCTGTATTTGACTGCTATTATAGAGTCATAGAATGGTTTGGGTTGGAAGGGGCCTTAGAGCTCATCCAGTTCCAGCCTGTAGTTCCTCAGAACCCCTAGTTCCTCTAGTTCCATCCTGGAAATAGCTACACAAAGTTTGAGACCTGCACCCTAAGCTGGTGCTCCTGCTGTAGCAAAATCTAGTGGTGGACTTGGTACCTCCTGGCTTTGGGACTGTTTAAAAAAACGTCACTGGAGTCTTGAGGCTGCTGATAATATTCTGGGAAGTTCCTTCTTTACCCCTTCTGCCAGTTCCAGTTGCATAGGCAGTTCCAGTCACACATGACAGCGAAGACTGTCCTGAAGGGACATAGTGACAGCTACTGCTGGTTGCACTCTGAGGGAACCACTAATACATTTGTGAGATGAGAAGAGACAACTGTTCACTGAGGCCTGCCTGCAGAGCACAAGCTGAAGAATTTGACCAGTGGCACCTGCAGTAGCCATAGCTGACTTGGAGAGAGTCACAGAATGCTGCTGTAAAATCTCCAAGTCACAGAGGATTTACGTATCCCTGGGTCAGTTATCTAAATCAACCAGGTTGGAAAAGACCTTTAAGCTCATCCAGTCCAACCGTTCCCAGCCCTGCCAAGGCCACCACTAACCCCTGGCACTGAGGCCTCGTCTCCATGGGGTGTGAACACTTGCAGGGACGGTGACTCCAACCCTGCCCTGGGCAGCCTGTTCCAATGCCTGAGCAGCACCCTCTGGGCAAGGAATTGTTCCTCAGCTCCATCTAAACCTGCCCTGGTGCAGCTTGAGGCTTGTTACTTGGGAGCAGAGTCCAGCCACCTCCTGGCTCCAGCCTCCTTTGAGGTAGTTGTAGAGAGTGTTAATCTGGAAATAGCTGTTTTTGAGTTTGTCCAGATTTGGTTTCCAGCTTTTTGAGTCCTCATGTTTGTTTGTATCTCTGAAGAGTCCTCTGCTGGAGATCTTCTTGCCTTGTGGGTTTTTGTTTGAGATGGGTCATGTCTCCCCATTTCTTTTCAGTTAACAAAATAGGTTTATCACTGAAAGGTGTTTCCTGAACTATAGTTGATTCTTAAAGCAGTGGGATTCTTGCATCACTGGTTTTTATTTTTATTATTGTTATTTGAAACCCATGACATAGGGGTTGGAACCTGATGATCTTTAAGGTTTCTTCCAACCCAAACCATTCTATGGTTCTATGAAGCATCTCAGCTCTTTCAGAATATGGCATCAATGCAGACACTAGCCGAGATGAGAGGGTAATGGTCTGATAGGGCACTGTGTGCAAGCGGCACTGCACTGACTGTCACCAATGGGCTTTGTGCTCTTTGAAGACCAGGTTTGGGCTGCCGGGTGGGAGCTCAGAGAGCAGCCTCTCCAAGAGATCCTTTCTGCTCCTTTCTGGAGAGTTTTGACTGGGCTGAGACCTGGTCCTTAGCAGTGTGCTAGTTTACTGGTTTCTTCATAAAAATGAGTTAACCAATCCGTAATAAATGTTTTGCAGTGCTTGAATCTGGAAAGCTATCAGCTGCGCAGGTAAACTCGGATAAGTCACAGCAATGAAGTTAGCTTTTGCCATGTTTGTCCGTCAAGGTATAATACTGTTAATGAAGATCTGTTGGTTGAAACCATGCTGGTAGGACTTGATATTGTTTTCCTAATGATTTATTGATAGAACTGAGTATTGACCACTGTTGGTTTTGTTGAGAAATACTAGGTTGGGAGTTACTGTTTATTCTATAATTTGGCACAAGAAGTAGGAACTTCCTCCAGAGCTCTGCTCAGGTCTTGCAGAACTTGTAGGTAGGGATTACCTGGGATGTTGATATAAGTGTCCTAATTTTTTGTACCTATTAACACTTTTAATATTTCAAATGATCTCTAGTAGCAAAAAAAGATAAATCCCTTCAGCCATCAAAAGTCTTGAAAATCTGAATCCATATCCATACCCATGGACAAAAGTCTAGGATAGGTACCTAAGCAGTTGCTGTTCCTTTGCTGGAGGAACAGTAACTTCATGGCCATGCTATTTTGTGGGCAGTAGAGACTTCTGAGGTATTCACTTCATCATGAGAGAGCTGTTACAGTATTTTTTCTTACTGCCCGATTTTAATTAAATGTCTCATGGTAGCTCCTCTTTTTTGTAGGTAGGCCACATATTCCCCTGCTGATAGTTACCTGGGGACACTGAGATGTGGAAGATCTGTGCAGTTACAGCACCACTGATGTCTTTAATAAGCTAGATAAAGTCTCAGGTAGTCACTTGGTGTACTTGGGTGTCTTGGCAGAGATGGCTTGCTCTGAGCTTCCAGGTCTGAGAGAAGATCCATCTCCTTTGTCAGGAAATGCAGGTCGGTTTTGGTAGTCACATGTGTTGGATCTGGCTGTCAGTGTTGCATTCTATACCACTCCTGCTCACTCCTGAGGGGCAGACCCTCAGCCATCCCATCATTTAGAATCATAGGCTCACAGAATCTCAGAGTGGTTTGGGTTGGAAGGTCGGAGCAGCTACAGTTTCCTTGGACAACTTTGGAAACTCGTACCTGCTACCTGAGAAGCAGTCTGCTTCAGACTCCTGTGCGGGGGACTCCTTGAACTTGATCTTCCCAGGGTTATCTGTTGCTGAGTATTTTGGAGAGGATGGTGCTGAGTCCTAAGTAAGGAGTTTTCAAATGTCCAGCACAGCAGTCATATCTACTGCCTCCTCTTCATTTGGCTAAGTCATCTTCCAGGGTACTCTCCTCACTGCCAGGTATGTGGCTGGAAAAAAGGAAGATTTCAAGCAGAGGCCAGTGACTGAGCTGTGCATTAGCTGATTCTGGAATAAAAAAGATGATGACTTGTGGTGGATCATTTCAGCGTCACCAGAAACAATAAGCTTTTTTTTTTCCTGTTGGAGCAAATTAGAAGAAACTTTACCAAAGGTAGAGTGGATGTTCAGTTGGAAGCTTAACTCACCTTGAAGCTCAGCAGAAAGCCAAGGAGAATGTGAATGAAAGCAAACAGAAGTAGCATTTCTTACCCTGCTGCAGCTCTTAGTTTTCTCAAGTTGAGTTTGACTTCAGAGTTACCCATGGAGCTGGAAAGCATAATTCTCTCCTGTTCTCAGGGCTGCCCTCTTCATCCTCAACAGCTGGCAGTTGAAAGCCACTGTAAAGACTTCATTGTAAGAGAAACAGAATTGCAGTGATGCGCAGGGACATCACTTGCTTTCCTGCTCAGACTGCTTGTTAGCATCACCTCCTTGGGTCCTGCCTCAACTCAAACTCCATCAGCTTTTCCAGATTCATACAATCATATAATGGTTTGTGTTGGAAGGGACCTTAAAGCTCATCCAGCTCCAAGCCCCTGCCATGGGCAGGGGCACCTTCGACTAGACAGGTTGCTCCAAGCCCCTTGGAACCTAGCTTAATACATCAAAAGTCAGCAGTCATCTGCTCTCTGTTGCCTTCTCACAGAGCTTGGACAAGGGATGTAGGGACAGGACAAGGGCAATGGCTTTAACCTGCCAGAGGGGAGACTGAGATGAGCTCTGAGGCAGAAGCTCTTCCCTGTGAGGGTGCTGAGGCGCTGGCACAGGGTGCCCAGAGAAGCTGTGGCTGCCCCATCCCTGGCAGTGTTCAAGGCCAGGTTGGACACATGGGCTTGGAGCAACCTGCTCTAGTGGAAGGTGTCCCTGCCCGTGGCAGGGGCTTGGAACTGGTTGAGCTTTAAGGTCCCTTCAACCCAAACCAGCCTGTGATTCTATGATCATGATGCTCTTGCATCCAGAGTTTGAAATCAATGTTAAGGTATGCACTGTTGAAACTGGACTCTTTTGGTCTACTTATAGAGCGCATGAGAAGCATGGCAAGATCATAGATGAATTGATGCTTGCATTATTCTCTGGGAGGGAATACCCAAATGGATTTCTTATGCTCTAAACTGTCCCCAGGATCTATTTCTACCAAGCAAAGTCTAGGCCAGCTGAAACTGGCAACTACCGTATGAGTATTACCTCTGTGGTTCATTGCAGACTCATGCAAAGTGTCTGAAGGTGAATTTGAGGAGGATGTTAGTCCTGTTAAGTATATCTATAAATAAACTTTCCTTATGCATCTGGTGACTTGACCTTTCTGCTGCTTATTGTTGTAAGGTCTGCTGCCTGTCTGGAAATCTGGGTGGGGGGCATCTTTGAGAAAAAGGCATTGTTTGCTTTCCGAGCAGCAGAAAAAATGTGTTTATCGTCTTGGGAGGGTTCTCACCTGCTTCCAGTCCTTAGGAGCTTTCTTTCAAATGTCTTTATTTCTATTTTACTTTGTTATTTTTTCTGTCAGCCACCTGAAAACACATATTAGGTCCTGAATTGCTCTGGAATTGGCTCATACTGGAAGCTCCGTCTCCTCTGTAACTAAAGAAAGTGAATGGAATCATCATCAAAGTCTTCAGCGGTGAAACTTGCTTGGAATCTCTGAAGATTCCATCTTGTGTAGTTTCTGTTTGTGATGGCGGGAATAGTGCTTATCTGCTGCTGTGAAACAGAAATGGTCGCTGTATTTTAAGATAAAATAAGGAGGCAATGACTTTGAACTCCTGGCTATGGAGTAGGGTATGATTCCCTAAAGTCTTACTTAAACGAGTTTCAGAAGTTGGGTATTTTGTCTTTCCAAGTATGTCCTGTTCAGTTCTGAATAAACCATCTGTGAGTGAGACTTGGTTATTCTTTCAGGGGGAAGGATACAAAGAAAGAATTAATCAGCCTTCACCAGTGAAATTATTTCAGCCTTCCTCCTTCATTCATATGGGTGAGTTATGCCCATAGTAAGCCCTAATAGACAGGAATACTGTATCTTCTGCTTCAGGGCCTAAAACAGTGCCAAATTTAGAATTAGAATGTTTCTAACAGGGATGGATAGGTTGGTGCCACATCTTTTGATTCTTGTGCCTTTCTTATTGTGTCTACTAACAGCTTGTTTTAGAATCATAGAATCATGGAATAGTTCTCTGAGCAACCTGTTTCATTGCCTCATGACTCTCACACTGAATAATTTCTTCCTTATATTTAAATTAAATCTCCCGTGTTTCAGTTTGGACCCATTCCCCCATGTCCTATAACTACAGTCCCTGATGAAGAGTCCCTCTCTGGCATCCTTGTAGCCCCCTTCAGATACTGGAAGGATGCTACTGGGGGTGTGATGCTTCTTCCAAGTCTTACTCTGCGTGATTACTTGTAGACTCCAGCTCCTGTCCCTTTCCCTCTTCAGGTTTTTCAATCATTATCTCTTTGTGGGGATATAATTCATTTTTAGCCAATATCGATAGAAGTGCTTACTTGCCTCATCTCAGTCTTGCCCTTTCTGTCTTGTGATAATGTGAGCCATAAGGAGCTGGGCTGTAACTTTGTCCCTCTGATGTTACAAGTCAGCATCACATCTTCCTGTGCAAAGGAAGATGTCTGTGCCCTGCAAAGTCACACTGCTCTTTTTTCCTGACTCTGCTTTGCATGCTTATGTCTACTTTGCTACTTGTTCTTCCTCTTATGACTGCTCTTAACATCATGGACTTTACCACCTTTCTTCTTGGCAGTCTCCAGAATTTCTCCTAGTTCTAACTTAAGCTTTTCTAAATGTTCTGTGTCTGAGTTCTTTACTATGAGAGTATAGATACTTTACTATGAATTTATTTACTGAAATTCTTTACTATGAGGGTGCTGAGGCGCTGGCACAGGGTGCCCAGAGAAGCTGTGGCTGCCCCATCCCTGGCAGTGTTCAAGGTCAGGTTGGACACAGGGGCTTGGAGCAACCTGCTCTAGTGGAAGGTGTCCCTGCCCGTGGCAGGGGTTGGAACTGGATGAGCTTTAAGGTCCCTTCCAACACAAACCAGTCTGGGATTCTGTGAGTATTATCTTATACAGTTTTGAGGCTATGCTATAGCTGAGTTTACTATAACATGTTTTATGTCTGTCCTCTGACAAAATTCCTGCATCTTGTCATCCTGTATCTAGTTCAAGGCACAGTCTACAGACCTCTAAAGATCTTTCTGCCTCTATGTTTAACCGAAAAGGTATTTTAAAAATAAAGATATGTTGGCTCCATGAGAACAGACCAAGAGAAAGGACAGACCAGGTTATTTCGGTCTGGTCAGACAGAGAAAGGCAGGGAAGGGGGCATTACACACCATGGAACAGCTGTGTGAAGCCTCAAGTTGGTACTCAAGTCATTTCTGATATCCCACTGTGTCATTTAGCATAAGCAAGTCTGGTTGCCATGCTGTGGTGAGGTGTACGGAGGCTGTAGAGTTCCCAAAGGTTTGCTGTGTCCTGCTGCCTTGTTTTACTCCAACATTGTTCAGAAGAGTGGACAATTCATGTGCTGTGTTAGACTGCTTTTCATTAACTTGCAAGTCTTTCTCTCCTTTCCAGTTGCCATCTTCTAAATGGATTCCAGCGAATTTCCAGGATCTTTGGACCCCTTGTCCTTGCCTGACAAACCGCTTATTGGTGATCTTCCTGTGATCTCCTGGGCTCCCAAACAGCTTCTACCGACGAAGTTTCAGTTCTTCAGCCCCCTGACTGGGATCAATCCAAGCAGATGACTGCAGATGGGGACTTGGGCCTTCTAGTGAAAGCAGACAGCCTGTCTGAACTAAACAAATCAAACAACCTCATTCTAGATAAACCTACTGTCTTAGATATGCTGGAGAAACCTGATGTCTTAGGTGACTCGGATAAAACTGCTGACTTGGTAGAGCTGGATAAATCGGAGGGTCTGGATGGGCTGTATAAGGTACATCCTTCCCAGGAAGTGGAGGAGGGACCGACAGACTCCTCTGCCCTCTCTAGGGAAGCCCTTGTTCCAGAAACGTGGAAAGAAGGGGAAGATGCACCAAGAAGTGATTCTGGGGATGTAAAGGAAGATGGTGCTGCTGCTATTCCTGCACTGTCTGATGACAACACCCCTGAATCACCCCGACAGTCTCTTCCTGACTCTGGGAACCTCAGCAGTGCCCCAGCCATGGAAGAAGTCACAGAACAATCCTCAAGTCTGCCAATGGCCCCCTCCCAACCCAATCTTAAACAGACAAAGAAGACAAGGTTGAAGGCACCAAGGAAAAGCTCACCCGTGCAGAAGGAAGGGCTAACAGGGGTGTCAGAGGTGGAATTGAACATGGACAACAGAACTGCAGCTTTGCCCCCTGAGCCCATAGAGGAAAACCAGGCAGAGGAAGGGGATAATAGTGGGAACAACTCACTTAAAGAAAGTAGTGTACTGAAAGCACAGGAAGCCTCGTCACCGGCAGGTAGGTCATTATCTCTGCAGAATTTGGCTTCCTTTTGCTCAGTAGGTCATCCTGCACATTGCTGAAGCTGGAGTCTGTTTTGTATTTCAACTTTGCCCATTGTCCCCTGTTATGGAAATTGTCAATGCTCCTGATGGGTTAGATTTGGGGAAGGAGTCTTGCTTATAGGGAATAATGCTCTGGAAGCACCTCCCTTGATGCTCACAAGCTTTTGCTCTAGCTTTCGTAGCTTTAACTTTGTTTTTTGATGCTTGTGTCAGCTAGGAGGTTCCCTGATAAAGCTGCGGCTGCACATCGGCTTAGCCCATGCTCATCACTGGAGTTACTTCTTTGCTGGAACTGAGGGTCAACCAGAAGGTGTTTCCAATAGGCAAAGACCCTCTGCCTAGGCTGGACCTCCTCAGGAGATGCTCAGTCTTGGTCAGAAGCAGTTGAAGGCAACTGCCCAGCATGCCTCTCCCTTGCAGGGAGGTCTCCCTCGTTAATGGACTTCTTCCAGGCCATGTGTTTGTATCTCTAGCTATAGGTGATTTAGGAACTTTCCTGTGTCTGATCACCACCAGAACTGTGCTGCTTAGCCAGGACTGTCTGAGGCCTCATGTGCAGACTGACCTTAAGGGTGACTGCATTTGAAGAACATCTGTCCCCTTCTTTTAGAGAAAAGCAAGATGTTAGATGCAAGCTTCTTCTGTGCTTCTGTTCCAGGAGAAGGCCTGTCTGGGAAGGGAAGCGAGCTGCCAGCTGAGAAGGTGAGGATAATGCAGTCAAGTATATATGCTACAGGAGCATAGAGGGTGGCTGGTATTGCCAGACTCTGTGAGGGACACTGCCTGTCTCGTCACCCTGCTGGGAAAGTGTTTGCATGTCTCCTGTGACCGTGATCCCTGTGCACTGCCACTGTGCTGTAATGTGTCTTCAGTGTGTCTCTGCTACCTCCAGCTGGAATGTCATTCTCATAACCCTACTTCATCCTATCCCCCATCTTGCCAACTCTGGTCAGGTGTCTGTGGAATTCTATCCATTTTCAGCATAGGTACTGGGAAAGCAGATCGCAGAAGCTGGAACTCAACCATGGTCTGGGATAGTTGTCCATGGTTGTCCTAGCAGGTGCTTAGCCTAAATATTTTTTTAATGTCTCCTAGGAGCAGAAAAGAAGTGAACGAGCCAGAAGATCAGAAGCTGCCAGGCCTGAAACTGTGAACTCCTCTGAGAGCAGTAAGTAACTAGGGCCGGCCAGTGCCTGTTTTCAGCCCAAGAGCAGGGCCCAGGCCCATTGTGGCAGGTGGCTCATGGTGTGAGTGCAGTGGGAACTCTGGAGCTTCTCTGCAGACCTTCCTCTTACGCAGAACAGGTACCTTCACCCCATGAGTCTTCATCCTCGGGTACTTGCCTTGCTTTCTCAGGGCACTTAGGTTAAAGGGAGGGTTGTAGTATTTTTACAAACACCAAGTAATAGAGGTAGATGGGTTGTTCCCAGGAAATCCATTTTCCATCTCCTCAGTCAGGAACTTTCTGCCTTTGTCTCTATGGCTGCAGGCTCTCTGAAGGAAGATTACTTTTGGGGGATTTTCCTGCAGAAGACCATGAAGTCTCTGGTTGTGATGTAGAGTGTCACCCTGCTGTTCCCTAGTATTTGTATGTTGCTCCTTCATTGCCTGCCTGTGCTGGAAACTGGTGATCCAGCTTGGTCCCTTTAAGGGCTTGAAGGGTTTCCTGCTGTAAATGTTCACTTTGGGCTTCTGCTCAATCTTGGCAAATCCTGATTCCTAGAGGAGAATCATACTTAAGTCCAGTTTGCTCAAAAACCGCCTGACTCATCTCCAATTCCAAGAGAATACCTTTTAAGGGTCCCTTTATCATGCCACCCAGACAGGCACAGAGCATGGAGAGGGACTCCAGAAGGGTGACCGCAGAAAGCCCCAGCGTGTGTCTCATGGCAGAGGTTTCTGTCTCAGTTTCTAATGAGGGATTTCTGTGCATCTTTCTCTGCTGCTTTGCAGTTCCAGTCTCTGACGAAGACTCTGATGCCATGGTGGATGATCCCAATGATGAGGATTTTGTTCCTTTTCGTCCCCGCCGCTCAACTCGCATGTCGTTACGCACTCAGCTGGCGCAGCGAGCTGCCCGCTCCACCGTCACCAAGATGACTTGTGCCAACTGCCGGACGCCGCTGCAGAAGGGCCAGACTGCCTACCAGCGGAAAGGGCTCCCTCAGCTCTTCTGCTCCAGCTCCTGTCTCACCACCTTCTCCAAAAAACCACCTGGCAAGAAGATATGCACCTTCTGTAAAAAGTATGTGTTCCTTTCCCTCTCCTCAATGCTCCCCTGCTTGTGACCCCATCCACCTACCCCACAGGTACCTGCCTGTCCCCGTCCCTATGAACCTTCATGCTTCCTATTCACCCACATCAGTCGTTGTCCAATGCCAGCTGCTGCCCCATGTCTTCCTTCACACACCATATATCCCAGGCTGCCTACATCCTCTTCACATTAGTGCCTTTCCCTGCCTGTCCACAGGCTCAATGCCCCATATCTCAGCCTCCTCTCAAAACAACCTCCTGCATGCACCATCTTCAGGCACCATACCTCTGGCTTGGGACAGCAGGTGTTATGAGACAGTTCTTGCCACCCTTTTGGGACCCCAGGAAGTCCTGTGCATTGCAGTGTGCCATCTGTACCTTCCTGGCAGAACTGCTGTGCCTCTGCACTAACACATCCCCTCCTGATTCCAGGGAGATCTGGAACACCAAGGACTCTGTGGTTGCCCAGATTGGTTCAGGCGCCTCTTTCCATGAGTTCTGCACATCTGTCTGCCTCTCCCTCTATGAGGCCCAGCAGCACAGACCAGCACCTCAGTCTGCAGATGTATTGGACACCAGCCGCTGCAGTGTCTGCTACAAACCTGGCGAGGTAAATGGATCCCTTGTGCTTCATGTCCTGGATGAGGTGCTTGGGACCTGCAGCACTTGGTCCTGCCTGGGAGTCATCACAGGGCATTTGTTGTGTTCACCCAAGGGGTGAGGATTCAGCACCTGCATTGGCTTGGCTCACTGCCATGTCCTTCCTTGTTGCTGTGAACCAGCCCTTGTTATAGCAGAAGAAGTAAGGCTTCTACTTCTCCCCACCCTGAAGTTCACTGCTTCCTGCTACTCTCCTTTCCCAAATTGCTCTGCTGACTTTTGGTGACGGAGGTCAGCCTGAGTCCATGCCAGCTTCCAATGTGGCACTTGCCCCAGTTTAAGTGTAACAGCCTGTTCTCCCAGGGGCCATGTTGTAGTGGTGCACATGTGTTGAAGGGAGGCGTATGGTGGTTTGGGGGAGTGACAGCAATGATGTCTCTGCAGATCCAGCATGAGGTCAGCAATGGGAGTGTGGTTCACCGCATCTGCAGTGATGCCTGCTTCACCAAGTTCCGGGCCACCAAGGGGCTGAAAACCAACTGCTGTGATAACTGTGGACTTTACATCTACAACAAGGGCTTGCCGCTGGAGTACCTCTTCCACGAAGGCCAGCAAAAACGCTTCTGCAACTCTGCCTGTCTCAACAGTTATAAGAAGGTGGGTAGAGTCAGCTGCCTGGGGTGGGGGGGGGTGTCTCTGTGGGCACACAGCTCTTTTGCTTGGGTGGCACAGGGCACTTCATGTAGTAGCAGGTGACTTGAATCCCTTTGGCCTTTTATTGCTGACAAAGCATTTAAGAGATTGCTGTGGAGAAACTTTGAAGCAGGTCAACAGAATTTACTTAATCTGCGTGCAGCCTGTCTTGGACCTGACCGCGGGTCAGGCACTCCACTCCATAAGCTGGACTGTGCAGTGACACTGGTATATGTGGCTAGTATGGGCTGGCTTCTTTTGGATGTCTCCCCAAAGATGGATATGTTCCTCTGTGGCCTGAGCAGGCTTCACTTAACTGTCTTGATGGGATTGCCAAACTCTGTATTCCTGCCAGAGTATCCATGAATTGAGAAGGTGAGGTGCCAAAGGCAGCCTGAACCTGCAGACTATGAGCCTGGCTCTGGCATCAGCTGTTCCTGCAGGAGAGCTGGCCAATGGTGGATGCAATAGTGGGGCAGGATATGAGGACTGGACATCATTGGCTGTGATGGTGTCCCTGGCAGCTCTGTTCTGCTCTGTGTTTGCAGAAGAACACTCGGGTCTACCCGTGCATGTGGTGCAAGACGCTGTGCAAGAACTTTGACATGCTGCCCAACGTGGATCGCAGTGGCAAGATGGGCCTGTTTTGTTCCATTTGCTGCACTACCTCCCACAAAGTGAAGCAGTCAGGCTTGGTTGGTAAGAGCACCTACATACAGGGAACCAGTCACCTGTCCGTTCTAGCTCTTTTCTTGGTATCATTTATTGCCTGTGAATGAGGCTGGAAAGAAGGTGTGTTGCTTGCCTGGGGAGGAGTCTAGTGAGAGAAGTGGAGGAGATTTGGAGAGGGAGGAACCCTTGCATGTAGAAATCTTAATACTGAGGGATAGTGTACATTGCTGATCTTGAGAATGCAAAAAACAGTTGTAGTGCTGTACTGTGCTGGCATTGCTCTTTCCATTACATGGAGTACCAGGGTGTCCAGGAATGGGTATGGTCTCTGGTGCAATATGCAGCCTATTTTGTCCAAATTCCTCTAGAGCCAGGGTCACTTCCTTGAAACACTCTGCTTTCCATCCATGTTTAACATTTCTGTCCTAGCAGAATCTGGTGCTCTTAGTTCCCTGGTGTTCTTGTCCCTTGCTTTTTGATAATAGCTTGACAGACTGAGAATGAGTGAGTAGCTTGCATGCCATCCTCAGAATCCAGTCTCACATCCTGTGCTGCTGCCCTCACCAATGCCTGTCTGTTTCATCAGGTGCCCCTAGACCCTGCAGCTTCTGCAGAAAGAGTTTATCTGAACCCTGCTATTACAACAAGACAGACCGGGTTGTCTACCAGTTCTGCAGCCCCAGCTGCTGGACCAAATTCCAGGTATTGAAATATCCTTCATGCTGGGCTGGGCAATAGAGCTTGTGCCTCCTTTCACACTTACCAGAGGCTTCACCTTCCTAAAGCTTCTCAGGGAGGGTCCATAAGAAAGTCTCTGATGGGGCACAAGAGTTGTAGTGACTGTACTGCCCATAACTCAGTCTTGGCCCTATCTCCCCTTTCTCTGTTGGGATAAGGTGGACTTTAATTCACTCCCATCTATCAGGTTTTGCCCAGTTGGAGTGCAGTGCAGAGCTGTGCTGTGTGACTGCTTTGGGATGTAATGGCCTTGTGAGGGCATGAGCAAAAGCACAAGTAAGCTAGCAGAGCATGGTGGGCACGTGCTAGTGGGTTGGAAAGGGGCAGAGCTGCCCTCTGAGCAAGGTGTCACCAAAGAACATAAGACTTCTAGGATGTGTTGCCTAAAAGTCTACAAGCAGAAGGCCTAGATACCTCATGTTTAATAATCCTCAAAGGCTTGACTAGTGGTTTTCAATCTCCTGATATTATGTTTCAGCATATGTGAAATGTTTGTGGTATTCAAAGGCAACTGGAAGAATACTAGTTTTGTACAGTTGTCAAAGAACAAAGCGACAGGCAGGAAGACCTGGGAAACTTAGGCCAGGACATGCTTTGGGCAACTGTGAAAACTTAGAGAATCCGGAGGTAGAGAGTTAGTTACTGACCATTTGGTTTTGTGAGATTTTTTTCTTGTGCTATTTGTGTTAGGGGTGGGTTTTGATTGTTTTTTTGTTTGTTCGATGTTATCATTTGCTGAGATCACAAATGGTTTTCTTTGGTGCCTGTAGATGTTCTACACTTGTAGACTTCATAAGACTTGAATTCTAGAATAGTTTGGATTAGAAGGGACCTTCAAAGCTCATCCAGTCCAACCTCCCTGCAATGAGCAGGGACATGTTCAACTAGACCACGCTGCTCAGAACCGCATCCAGCCTGGCCTGGAATGTCTCCAGGGATGGAGCATCCACCACCTCTTTGTACAACCTGTGCCAGGATTTTACCACCCTCATTGCACAAAATTTCTTCCTTTTATCTAATCTAAATTTCCTCTCTTTTAAACTAAAACCATTACACCTTGTCCTATTGCAACAAGTCCTACTAAAAGGTTTGTTTTCATCTTTCTTATAAGCTCCCTTTAAGTATTGAAAGGCTGCAGTAAGGTCTCCCTGGAGCGTTCTCTTCTCCAGGCCAAGCAACCCCAGCTCCCTCAGCCTGTCTCCAAAGGAGAGGTGCTCCAGCCCTCAAAGCATCTTTGTGGTCCTTCTCTAGACCTGCTCCAACAGGTTCATGTCATGTCTTTCCTGTGCTGAGACCTCCAGAGTTGGACACAGTACTCCAGGTGGGGCGCACCAGAGCAGAGTAGAGGGGCAGAATCACCTTCCTCAACCTGCTGGTCACGATCCTTTGGATAGAGCCCAGGATGTGGTTGGTTTCTGGGCTGCGAACGCACATTGTCGGCTCGTGTCCAGCTTTTCATCCACCAGTACCCCCAAGTCCTTGGCAGGGCTGCTCTGAATCCCTTCATCCTCCAGCCTGTATTGATACTGGGGTGGCCCTGACACACATGCAAGACCCTGCACTTGCCTTATTGAACCTCATGAGGTTCACATGGGCTCACTTCTCGAGCTTGTCCCAGTCCCTCTGGATCCCATCCTTTCCCTCCAGCATGTCAACTGCACCACACAGCTTGGTGTCAGATGCAAACTTCTGAGGGTGCTCATTCCCACTGTCTACGTCACTGATGAAGATGTTAAATAATACTGGCCCCAGTACGAGCTCCTGAGGGACAGCACTCGTCA
This sequence comes from Nestor notabilis, assembly GCF_000696875.1. NCBI lineage: Eukaryota > Metazoa > Chordata > Aves > Psittaciformes > Psittacidae > Nestor > Nestor notabilis. The sequence goes on along the minus strand of NW_009931685.1, from coordinate 19,762 downwards.
CTGATCTCTATCTGGACATTGAGCCTTTGACCACCACCCTCTGGATGTGACCATGCAACCAATCCCTCATCAATCGAATAGTCCATCCATGAAATCTACATCACTCCCATTTAGAGAGAAGGATGTTGTGGGGGACTGTGTCAAAGGCCTTACAGAAGTCCAGACGTATGACATCCATACTCTTCCCTTGTCCACTGATGCAGTCCCTCCATCATAGAAGGCCACTAGGTTGGTCAGGCAAGACTTGCCCTTGGTGAAGCCTTGTTGTCTTGTCTTCCACGTGCCTTAGCATAGCTCCTAGGAGGATCTGTTCCATGAGCTTGCCAGGCACAGAGGCGAGGCTGACAGGTCAGTAGTTCTGAGGGTCCTCCTTCCTACCCTTAAAAATGGTTGCAATGTTTTCCTTTTTCCAGTTACCAGAGACTTCACTTAATTCATGTAACTTGAATTTATTGCCACATGAAATTGGGATTGTAATGTATAAGTAAACCCATGCCTAATCTGGGTTAGGAATTGTCTTGCTGGCAGATCTCAGAACACGCTTGTGTCAGGAAAACCACTGAAAAGGGTGTTTCAAGATGGCTTCTTGGGGATTGGTATTAAGCCCAAAGAGTTGAACACCTTCATCAGTCATCTGGCAATAAAGTCAAAGTAAGCGTGATAAAATTTTGCAGATGAAACAAGAACTGGTGAAGTGGTAACTTCTGCTGAGGTCAGGGCAGTCACAGAAAGGAAAGCAATTGGATTGCCTGACAAGGCGGGTTCCTCCTAATGTGTGCTTGAACACAGTTTAGTGCAAGATCCTGCATCAGCCTTGCTCAGATAGTGTGGGGATGTAAGTTCTGGGAAAGGAAAGATTTTACAAAGGCCCTGGGATTACAGCAGATAAGCCGTTCAGTGTGAACATCTCAGTTTACAGCCACAGAGGGAAGGATTAATTAAGTTATTGCAAGTACAAGCAGGGGAACAGAGAGTTAAAGTCTGAGGGCTAGGGAGCAAAAGAGCTACCTAGGATGTTGCACAGATAGGGAGCATGTTCATCTGATGTCCAATTTATTTTCAACATTGAAGAAAAAATTGAACTATGCTGGAAAAAAAGACAGAAAAATTACATTTGGGCTTGAAAAATGCATGTACTGAGGCACTCGCAGAGCCCCTTATCTGAGGTTATCAGAAAGAAACCCAGGAAGATGACTTTATTAATAAATACGTCCTTGTGGACAAGACACCAAGTGCTAAATGGCTGTTTAATCTAGCAGAGAAAGGTAGGATGAGAACGTCTGCTTGAATTCTGAAGTTCCATTACCTTGAAAATAGAAACCAGGCCCCTATGTTTCAAAATCTTATAGAGGAATTCTCAGAAGAGGTAGTGGGTAATATGTTTAAATCCAGAGGAGTTGCAGCTTGAAAGCTTGCCTTCCTGAGAAGAGCTGGACCCAGTACACTGGAAGAAAAGTGAAATTGCTCAAGAATCTGCTTGCCAGGAGCTCGAGACATGATGTGATGGATTGTGAGTCACTGACAGTGGCAGCAAGCACAGGGCTGAGCAGGGGCAGGCGGGCTGCTGTGAGTGGTGGAGGAGGCAGGAGATGGTGGCAGTGCAAAGTGGGTGCTCGCTGCCCTCTGTGTGTGTCTCCCTCCATGAGCTGTCTCTGTCTCCTGCAGCGCACCAGCCCGGAAGGTGGGATCCACCTCAACTGCCACTACTGCCACAATCTTTTCAGTGGGAAGCCGGAGATCCTAGACTGGCAGGTGAGGACTTTTCCCCAGGGGGATGTTGAGGTGGAGGCCAACCCCACCTCCTTCTTCTTCTTGCTCAAAGCAGAGCTCCTTCAGTGCCAGTGCTCTGAAAGCCTTAACTGCAGAGAGGTGCCCGGAGA
>NW_009931685.1:16361-17793 GCF_000696875.1 Nestor notabilis | reverse complement strand
CTTGCTCTTGCTTCCCTGAGAAGTGTGGGGACCTCCTGCCAAGCCTGTCTGACCCAGTGGTGCTCTCTTTGGCAGGACAAGGTGTATCAGTTCTGTTGCAAGGACTGCTGCGAGGACTTCAAGCGGCTGCGTGGGGTGGTGTCTCAGTGTGAGCACTGCAAGCAGGAGAAGCTGCTGCATGAGAAGATCCGCTTCTCTGGAGTGGAGAAAAACTTCTGCAGCGAAGGTACTTGGGGAAGGCACAGGAGAGGCAGAGCTCCCATGCCAGCCCATGCTGGGGGAGGAGAAGAGAGCATGGAGAGGAACAGAGGGGAGACTGTCTTAGCCAGGCCCTGGGGCGAGAGCCTTGCCATGCAGTGAAGGGAGGACTGTCGTGGGGATGGCTTGCTGTCCAGCCAGGCCCTAGGGCAAGATCTTTACCGTTCATTGTGTCCTTGGGGAGGGCTTTCTCACAGCTTTTCTCTCTCTGGGGGCTGGGGAGACAGCAGGTGGCAGCTCCGCTCCTCCTGTCATCATGCACTTCTACTCTTGCGTCTGGGCTGGCCTGACCTGGCCTTGCCCTGCCTGCTGGGTTCCTGCACACAGGAGGTTGGAGTCAGACTCTTCCTAGAAGCATGGAGGTGAGAGATGGCAAGTCCCCATGAGGTCCCATCTTATCCCAGCCCCAGGGGCCAGTGCTGGATTGTTCCCTACAGTGTGTTGCGCGTGCTCTGTTGTCTCCGCAGACCTGGATTCTGGTCATGTTTGGGTCAGGGAGGCCCCCCAGTTCATCCTGGGAAGGTTTCACTCCTATTGTTTCTCCGCAGGGTGTGTGCTTCTTTACAAACAGGATTTCACCAAGAACCTGGGCCTGTGCTGCATCACGTGCACCTACTGTTCTCAGACCTGCCAGCGGGCGGTCACCGAGCAGCTGGAGGGCAGTACCTGGGACTTCTGTAGTGAAGACTGCAAAAGCAAATACTTGCTCTGGTACTTCAAGGTCAGTATTGGCACTGGCAGCTTGTGCTAAGTGCTGTGGTGGGCACAGCACCCAGATATGTGGGCATTGCACTGAGGAAGTTCGCACTGCTGGAGTCTGGCTGGCACTGCTGCGGAGAACCTGGCACTGCTGGAGTCCTGCCTGGCAATGACGGGACACTGCTACGGGGAAGCTCACGTAGCTGGAGTCCCCAGCTGATCCTGCCAGAGCACTGCACTGAGGAAGCTCACTCACAGTGCTGGATCCGCGGCTAGTGCTGCTGTGAGAAGTTCGCACCGCTGGAGGCCCCGGCTGGCACTGGCAGGGCACTGCTGTGGGGAAGCTCACAGCGCCTTGCTATGTGCACCTTTCACCGGAGAGTTGTGTTGCACTCGGAGGGGGTGTGGTTAGTTACTCGTTGTTTCTCTCCTGCTGATGCGGGCTTTAGGCAGCTCGGTGCCCTGCCTGCAAGCG
>NW_009931685.1:11275-16229 GCF_000696875.1 Nestor notabilis | reverse complement strand
GAACAGTGAGTAGGAGGGAGGGAGGGGACCTGCATAGCTCAGTCCAAGAGACACAGGGAAGACTGAACAGCAAGGGGTGGAAGCTTCCTGCCCAGGACTGGATGAGACGCTAGGGAACAATCCTGCACTGGCCCTTGGGGGGGGAAAAGGACGGAGTGGGACCTAATCGGGCTTCTCCATCTCTAACGTCTATGGTTCTATGACACACAGGGCCCAGACGGGAGGAGCCGGTGCCAGCGTGCTGCCTGTAGCTCACACTCTTAGTGAGGATACTCAGGGATTTAACATCCTCATGTTGCCAGCGGAGAACTCGATTTACAGGGTTAGGGGACAGCGTGGTTTGGCATGATAATCCACCTGCAGCCCCACACCACCTCCGAGCTGTGACCTTCTCAGATCTCATAAACTAATCAGGATTGGGCCAGGTCAGTGCTTGGATGGGAAACATTCAAGGAAAAAGCAGGGTGCTGCAGGAAGTGGTGCTGGTGATGCTGTAGGTGGGCTCTCCTCAGCCAGAGCTGAACCTAGAACGATCTTGAGGGAGCGCTGAGCTGCTGGAAGTACTCTGTCTTGTGATGTTAGATTGGAGTCCTACCACTTACCCAAAGATCGCTGCAGCTTTGGGGAGTTGCCAACCCCGTGTCCCGGATAACCCCATTCTGCATCTGTGGAGTTCCAGCTGGAGAGGAGATTTTAACTGCCTGTTGCCCCATTTCCTATCATTAACTTAAGCCAGTTGCTTATGGAAGATTGCAAAGTGCTTCGGGGTCCCTCAGGATGGAAGGTGCTCGTAGTGACAGTGACAAGACATCGCTTGGCCCTTGGACATTTGTGTAGTCTCATTCTGCTTGGTCTTTCATAGGCCATGATCTTCTAGGTAATCTGTGTGATCTTGTTCAAATACCTGCAGCTTATGGTGGGACTTCCTTTGGTTCATCAAGCTTCGACAGATACCTACATCACAGGCTCAGGGCTTTGCTGCCCTCCCTGGCAGCAAAAGGCATGAGGTGTGAAACCCTGACTAGGGTGCACCAAGGAGGGGAAACCAAGACAAGAATCTTCCCGTGAGAGACCTCGTCCTCTATCTCCAGACTCTTCCTGGTTCCTCTCCTGACAGCAGTGGACTGAATACAAGAAGGGGGAAGCCTTGGATGTCAGTGCTGCTTAGTCAGCAAAGCAGAGCTGCTCTGCCAGAAGCAGCAGGTTCCCCCAGCAAGGGGACTCCCAACCTGCCCTCCAAGAGCCACCCTCCATAAAAGGCTGTGTGAGGCAACGGCTCAAGTGGCAGCACACTGGAGTGACCTGGATAAGGAACTAACTGTTGGTTTCTACTTTCTGCTGGCACAGGGGTGCCCAGGGGGAGTCTGCTTGATGGGGCACAGACTGTCCTGCTGCCCAGGGGAGGAAGAGGTGTTAAACTTGCTGGCTCCTGTAGCTCATCGAGTGATTCCACAGCCCTAGCCATGCTGCTCCATTTGTCCGCTCCTTTGAAGGCATCTCACTTGTGAGGGACCAGTAACACTGCTTTTGGGACTCAGGCACAGTGAGCAAGCTCTGCCTGCAGAGGGAAGCATGTTTCACACCATTTCTTCTTGGAGCCATGGACCACAAACTGAGAAGTTCCTTCAGCACCACCACCCTCTGAGCTCCCCCTCCGCCACGTCTCTGGAGGTCACCCAGAACTTTGCTGTTTGGCATGTGGGGCACCACCCTTCACCATGCCACAGCTGCCTCCCCATGCACCCTGTGAGGCACAGGGCTTTGAGGGCAGCCAAGGAAAAGCTTGTCAGCAGTGGTGAGCGCTCCACTGAGCTGTGAGAATAAAATGTTTCCCCAGCAGCTGCCATGCTTGGTGAGTGCCAGTGGTGGCACTGGGTCCTCTCTGTGTCCTGGCACACTCATCCCTTGCCAGTTGTGGGATAGGTGTGGACAACCTTGTCCCAGGACTGTGGCATACTGCTAAGCTTGAGGAAGGGTGATGGAGCCAGGGCCTGCCATGTGCTTACACAAGGAGTTTTCCAGCTCAGAATGCTCTATGTGGTATTTTGGGAGGAGCAGCTTGTCAGTGCATGGTGAGGAACAGCTTCTGCCTGGTCCAGCCAGGGTCTCGGGTGGACCTGGTAGCTGTGTCGCCAGCTCACGAGGGACTGTCTGGATTTCAGGCTCATCTTGGGCAGAGCTGCTGACTACCTGCTTCTTCTCTTGCAGCCAGTGGTTGCCTAAAACCATTCATTCCTGTGACCCAGTGGCTGCTGCCAATCCAGTGATCCTGGGAGTGTTTGCTGACGATAAAAGTGGCCATTCATTTGCTGGTAACAGTCTGTGTGATTAGGGATTGAGGAGCTTCTGCCACAAAACTGTGCCCAAAGATTTCCAAGGGGAACTGGCTCTGCATGGGGCCATCTGGCTGGAGAGGAAAGAGGGTCAGAAGTCATGATTGGTGCAGGCAATGCAGCTCCTTCGCAGCTCCTGGCTGGTGTTGGGATGAGAGCAAAGAACAAGATGCAACTTTCCTGGAAGTGTGGACGCATATCACATGGAGCTTTGTGGCAGGAGGATCTTGTTTCCCTTAGCTCTGAATCGTTGGTCTGTGGGACAATCAACTTTTCCTTTGATTCTGCTGTGGCAGAAAAACTGCTCATACTCCATAGTTTGTCTTTTCTCATTCAAGCCATTGATGTCTCCCACCTAGACCTGCTGCCTGTCCGCTTTGGGCTGGTCAGGGGGAGTTCTTGGACCCTTGAGACTGTTTCAGATCCTGTGGCTGAATGCTCAGCTGTAGGCTAAGGAGCTTCCTTCAAATGGAGTTTACCCGTCCCCATGTGGTGGTCAGCAAGTGGACCCTGCTGGGCCTCCACTTGTTCAAGAGCTATCCTGTGTTTCCTCAGGACAGAGGAAATCTGCACGGGGCATATGTCCATTGGGTCTTTCCTGGAGAGCCTATGTGTGTGTAGGAGGTGCAAATGGACCCGACACTCCCTTTGGGTGCTGAGACCTGCTATTGTCCTTGCAGGTTTCTCCATGCATGGCCCACGGTTAGTCATTGCTGTAGAAGGCAGTTCTTTTTCCCAGCCACGTGGGTAACCAGGGCTCACTGGAGACTTGGATGAAGCTGCTCTTTTAGCTCATCAGCCTTTGAGATGTGTGCAGGTTCTCTGCAGAGCAAGTGAGCTTGAATTATCATCCAAGCCAGGATGATACTGTCACCACCTGAGACTAGTGTCCACCACATGTGCTTCTTCCCTGCAGGTGATCCCCTCTTTCCTTAGGGGAAATCCACTGCATCCCTTGGGCTGGGGCGAAGCTGTCTCTCTGCTTTCTGGGATATCTCATAACGCTACTGCTAGCTCTGTCACTTTCTTCCTAGGGATCTCGAAGCACTTTGCCAAGATCTTTGTAGCGGGGAGATGGAGGCACAGGGAGGGGCCATGGCTCGGTACAGCAAGCCAATAGGCAGAGCTGGGAATAGAGCCCTGGATTCTCTCTACAAGGGGCTGGGATTTCTCCTGACCTGTTGTGATGGGGATGGGGTGGACTGCAAGGGAGCCCAAAATGACATGGGAATAACTTGATTTTGGAGTTGTAGTGTCTTCTGAGCTGCTAGGGCTAGAAATTGTGGAGACATTAACTGTACCTGGAGTGACCAGGAACAGTTTCTGGGGAGCCTGTCCCTGTGCTCTGGCTGCTGCCACCTTCAGTCCCAGCAGTGGGACCTGTTGGCCCAGGAGCTCTTGAACTTAGAGCTGTTGCTTTCTCTTACAGGTCAGACTTCAGAGCCAAAGCCACCTGCTCCTTCCCCACAGAAGGCAGAGACTAACACGGTAAGGACCATTGGAGGTAGGAGTTTGCAAAATAGCACAAAAGGGCTGTCCCCAAAGAGAGGGGACAGATCTGCCATTTCTCAGGGAGATTTCATTCTTCTACAACCAGTGTGTTTTAAGGTGGCTGAGTAGTGGGAGCTGGTAAGAGCTGCTGGGGAGGACAGCATCAGCATATCTCCTCCAAGGAGGAAGAATAACCATTCCCTGGGTATTGATGATTGATAGGTTCACGATCAGCCTGCCACTGTGCTCCCCTGTGCCTGGGGACAGTCACAGTCCCACTGTGTTCGCCACTGCCCTGTGGCACGGGAGCAACCAGGTTCCCTGCTGGCAGCTGCAGAGGTGCACTACAGCCTCGCTGCCTGCCAGGAGCAGCTTGGCAGTCCTTCTCCAGGTCTGTGTGTGCAGGGCGCTGCCAGACTCCAGGAGGTGCTTTGGGAGTCCTTCCAGCTGTAGCTGTGGTTGGGAAGAGGTGGTGCTGCCCCAGGTAGACACCAACCTCCTGCTTTCTGCGTTTCCTCAGCTCTCAGCAAAGGCCTCCTCAGCCCAGATGTCTCCAGCTGCACCACCACCCCCCGCCCCTGTGCTTCCAGCCACCCCTCGGAAAAACAAAGCTGCCATGTGTAAACCACTGATGCAGAACCGGGGCGTTTCCTGCAAGATAGAAATGAAGTCCAAAGGATGTCAAACAGGTAGGAAAACAAGGCATAACGGCAGGATTACAGGGGCTTTTTGGAAAGGCCAGTGCCACGTCCCTGCTCCAGACTAAATGTGAATCCAGCTTGGAATGCTGTACAGAGTGGCTGGGTGGTTGGCACCATGCTGAAGAGTCTCAGGACACTGCAGGGCACATGCAGCAGGGCTGGAGGTAGGAAGCTCATTTGCATCAGCAGCAAAAGGAGAGACACAGAGAGCACTGCAGCATGATCCCACCTCTTGTGGGACAACACTTCCTTTGGAGATTGTCCGCTTGTCTGAGGGGCTATCTGCTGAGCAGGTTCCACTGTGTGGCTCCTGTTGGGCATGTGAGTGCACTGCCATCTCTTTTATAAAAGCGGGTAGTGGTAGGACAAGGGCAATGGCTTTAACCTGCCAGAGGGGGGATTGAGATGAGCTCTGAGGCAGAAGTTCTG